>NC_083098.1:113397145-113700040 GCF_949774975.1 Lagenorhynchus albirostris | reverse complement strand
TGAATAAAATTAGAAGTTTAACAAAGATAAAAATCATTAAAAAAAAGGACAGAAAGCTAAAGAATACAATGAATAAAATGAAAAGTGCAATAGAGAACATCAACAAAAAGAATGGATCAGAAGAAGAAAAATCTGTGAATTAGAAGACAGGACTTTTGAAATTATCCAGTCAGAGGAGAAAAAAGGAAAAAGAATGAGAAAGGGTGAAGAAAGCCTTCATGACCTATAGGATACCATCAAAAGAAATGATGGTATTTCAAAAGAAATGTGAATTACTGAGAGTCCCAGGAGAGGGGGAAGATGGCAGAAAATTTATCTAAAGAAAGAATGGCTGAGAACTTCCCAAATTTAGGGAGACATATGGATATCCAAGATAATGAAGCTCACAGGTCACCAAACCACCTCAACTTAAAGAGATCTTCTCCAGGACACATTATAATAAAACTATCAAAGACAAAGAGAGAATCTTAAAAGTGGCAGGAGGACAAGAGAAAAGAAACTTGTAATTTACAAAAGAAACCTCTATAACACTATATAAGCTGTTTTCTCAGCAGAAACCTTATTGGCCAGGAGAGAGTGGCATGAAATATTCAAAGTGCTGAAAGAGTTAAAAAACTACCAACCAAGAGTACTCTGTCCAGTAAAGTTGTCCTTCAGAAATTAAGGAGAGATAAAGACTTTCCCAGACAAAAGCAGAGGTAGTTCATCACTACTAGAAATTCCTTACAAGAAATAATGAAAGAATTTATTCAAGCTAAAATGGAAGGATACTAATGAGTTACACGAAAATATATGAAAATATACTTCACATGGTAAAGGTAAATATATAGTCAAAATCAGAATACTATAATACTATAATATAGTTACCATAATTTTTTACCAAATACACAATATAAAAGAGTTAATTACAACATCAAAAACGTAAAATGGGGCAGTAAACAGGTACAGTTTTTGTATATGATTAAAGTTAGGTTGTTATCAGCATAAAATAGACCTTATAACATTTTTTAATGTAAGCCGCATGGTAACAATGAAGCCTAAACCTGGAGTAGATACACAAGAGATAAGGAGAAGGAAATCAAAGCATGCCAATATGGAAAGTCATCAATTTACAGAGGAAGGGCAGCAAGAGAGGGAGGAAAAAAACAAGGGAACTATAAAACAGCCAGACACAATAAGATGTCATTAGTAAGTCCTTACCCATTAATTATGTCTACAAATGTAAATGGATTAAATTCTCCAATTAAAAGGTGTACAGTGGCTGGGTGGATTAAAAAAAAAAGATACAACTATATGTCATCTACAAGAGATTCACTTCAGCTTTAAGCACACACAGGCTCAAAGGGATGGGAAAAGAAATTCCATGTAAGTGGAAACAAAACAAAAAAGCAGAAGTAGCTATACTTACATTAGACCAAATAGACTTTAAGTTAACTCATTTTCAACAACACGGATCATCTAGGTAGAAAGTCAATAAGGAAACATTAACTTGAACTATACTTTAAAGCAAACAGACCTAACAGATATATATAGAACATTACATCCAACAGCAGCAAAATAAATATTCTTCTCAAGTGCATGCATAACATTCTCCAGAATAGATTATATAATAGGTCACAAAGCAAGTTTTTGCAAATTTAAGAAGATTGAAATTGTATCAAGTATCTTTTCTGGCCCAAATAGTATGAAATTAGACACTAGTAAAAAAAGGAAAACTGGAAAATTCATAAATATGTGGAATTTAAACAATACACTCATGAACTACCAATGGCAAGGAAGAAATCAAAATATTTTGAGACAAATGAAAACAAAACATACCAAAACTTATGGGATGCAGAAAAGGAGTTCTAAAAGGAAAATTTATAGCAATCAATGGCTATGTAAAGAAAAACGAAAGATCTAAAACAATCTAACTTTAGAACTCAAGAACTAGAAAAAGAACAAAGACCAAAGTTAGCAGAAGGAAGAAAATAACAAAGATCAGAGAAGAAATAAATGAAATAGAGACCAAAAAAATAGAAATAAAATCAATAAAACTAAGAGCTCTTTTTTTTTCTAAAGATAAACAAAATTGACAAACGTTTAGCTAGATTAACTGAGAAAAAAGGAAAGAAGACTCAAGTAAATAAAATCAGGAATAGAAGAGGAGACATTACAACTGATACCACAGAAATACAAATGATCATAGGAGACTATAGTGAAGAATCATATGCCAACAAATTGGATAACATAGAAAAAATGGAGAAGTTCCTAGAAACATGCAACCGACCAAGACTGAATTATGAAGAAACAGAAAATCTGAACAGACAAATTTCAAGTATGGAGATTGAATCAGTAATCAAAAAACTCCCAATAGGGCTTCCCTGGTGACGCAGTGGTTGAGAGTCTGTCTGCCGATGTAGGGGACACTGGTTCGTGCCCCGGTCCGGGAGGATCCCACATGCCATGGAGCAGCTGGGACTGTGAGCCATGGCTGCTGGGCCTGTGCATCCGGAGCCTGTGCTCCGCAAAGGGAGGGGCCCACAACAGTGAGAGGCCTGCATACTGTAACAACAACAACAAACAAAAACTCCTAATAAAGAAGAGCCTGGAACTAAATGGCTTCACTGATAAATTCTACCAAACATTTGAAGAAGAATTAATGCTAGTTCTTCTCAAACTCTTCAAATAAATTGAAAAGGAGGGAACATTTCCAGACTCACTTTACAAGGCCAGAATTATCCTGATAGCAGTGCTAGATAAAGACATTACAAGAAAAGAAAATCATAGGTCAATATCCCTGATGAATATAGACACAAAAATTCTCAATAAAATATTAGCAAACATAATTCAACAGTACACTAAAAACATTAAAATGATCATACACCATGGTCAAGTAGGATTTATCCCTGGCATGCAAGGATGGTTCAACATATGCAAATCAATAAATATGAGACACCACATTAATAGAATGAAAGATAAAAAATCTATGATCATCTCAAGAGATGCAGAAAAGCATTTGAAAAATACAAATCCTGTTATGATAAAAACTCAACAAATTGGATATAAAAGAAACATACCTCAACATAATAAAGGCCATATACGAAAAACCCACAGCTACCATCAACAATGAAAAGTTGAAAGCTTTTTGTCTAAATGTAAGGCCAGAAACTATCAAACTCTTAGAGGAAAACATAGGCCGAACACTCCATGACATAAATCACAGCAAGATCCTTTTTGACCCACCTCCTAGAGAAATGGAAATAAAAACAAAAATAGACAAATGGGACCTAAAGAAACTTCAAAGCTTTTGCACAACAAAGGAAACCATAAACAAGACCAAAAGACAACCCTCAGAATGGGAGAAAATATTTGCAAATGAAGCAACTGACAAAGGATTACTCTCCAAAATTTACAAGCAGCTCATACAGCTCAATAACAAAAAAACAAACAATCCAATCCAAATATGGGCAGAAGACCTAAATAGACATCTCTCCAAAGAGGATATACAGACTGCCAACAAACACATGAAAGAATGCTCAACATCATTAATCATTAGAGAAATGCAAATCAAAACTGCAATGAGATATCATCTCATACCAGTCAGAATGGCCATCATCAAAAAATCTAGAAACAATAAATGCTGGAGAGGATGTGGAGAAAAGGGAACACTCTTGCACTGCTGGTGGGAATGTGAATTGGTTCAGCCACTATGGAGAACAGTATGGAGGTTCCTTAAAAAACTACAAAGAGAACTACCATATGACCCAGCAATCCCACGACTGGACATATACCCTGAGAAAACCATAATTCAAAAAGAGTCCTGTACCAAAATGGTCGTTGCAGCTCTATTTACAATAGCCAGGAGATGGAAACAACCTAAGTGTCCATCATCAGATGAATGGATAAAGAAGATATGGCACATATATACAATGGAATATTACTCAGCCATAAAAAGAAATGAAATTGAGCTATTTGTAATGAGGTGGATAGACCTAGAGTCTGTCATACAGAGTGAAGTAAGTCAGAAAGAGAAAGACAAATACCATAGGCTAACACATGTATATGGAATTTAAGAAAAAAAAATGTCATGAAGAACCTAGGGTTAAGACAGGAATAAAGACACAGACCTACTAGAGAATGGACTTGAGGATATAGGAAGGGGGAAGGGTAAGCTTTGACAAAGCGAGAGAGAGGCATGGACATATATACACTACCAAACGTAAGGTAGATAGCTAGTGGGAAGCAGCCGCATAGCACAGGGAGATCAGCTTGGTGCTTTGTGACTGCCTGGAGGGGTGGGATAGGGAGGGTGTGAGAAGCAAGAGGGAAGAGATATGGGAACATATGTATATGTATAACTAATTCACTTTGTTATAAAGCAGAAACTAACACACCACTGTAAAGCAATTATACTCCAATAAAGATGTAAAAGAAAAAATAAAAACTAAAAAAAAAAAATAAAATCGGGAATAAGACAAGGGTACCTATTCTCACCACTGCTATTCAACACAGTAATAGAAATCCTAGCCAATCGGGCAAGAAAAAGAAATGAAAGGCATCCAAATCAGAAATAAAGAAGTAAAATTGTTTGCAGATATGATCTTATATAAAGAAAATTTTAAAGACTCCATTAAAAAACCTGTTATAACTAATCAGCAAATTCAGTAAAGTTGGAGGATACAAAAATCAACATAAGAAATCAGCTGCATTTCTATAAACTAATTCTTGTTCTATGAACTATCTGAAAAGGAAATAAAGAAAACAATCCCATTCACAATAACATCAAAAACAATAAAGTACTTAGGAATAAATTTAACCAAGGTGAAAGACATGTACACTGAAAATTATAAATTTTGATTAGAGAAATTAAATAAAACACACATGCATGGAAATATATATCTCGTTCATGGATTGGAAGAATTAATATGGTTAAAATATCCGTTCAATTCAAAGCCATCTATAGTTTGAAAGCCATCCATCAAAGTTCCAATCCATTTTTCACAGGTAAAAATAATCCCAAAATTTGTATGGAACCACAAAAGGCCCTGTATAGTCAAAGCAATCATGAAGAAGAAGAAAAATGCTGGAGGCATCACATTTCTTAATTTCAAACTACTACAAATCTGTAGTAATCGAAACAATATGGTTCTAGCATAAAAATAGACACATAGACCAATGGAACAGAATTGAGAGCCCAGAAATAAACACTCATGTATATAGTCAACTAATATTTGACAAGGGAGCCAAGAATACTCAATGGGAAAGATAGTCTCTTCAATAAATTGTTTTGGGAAAAATGGAAAATGGCATGCAGAAGAATGAAATTCTATCTCTATCTTATACTACTCAAAAAATTAACTCAAAATAGATTAAAGACTTAATCATAAGACCTGAAATCATAAAGCTCCTAGAAGAAAACTTAAGGGAAAATCTCCTTGACATTGATTCTGGCAGTAAGACGTTGGATATAATATGAAAAGTACAAGCAACAAAAGCAAAAATGAATCTGCGCGACTACATCAAACTAAAAAGCTCCTGCACAGCAAAAGAAACAATCATCATAATGAAAAGGCAACCTATGGAATGGGACATAAATATTGTAAACCAGATATATGATAAGCAGTTAACATCTAAACTATTAGGAACTCATACAACTCAACAGAAAAAAAAAATCTGCTTAAAAAGTGAACAGAGGAACTGAATAGACATTTTTCCAAAGATGACATATAAATGGTCAATAGATACTTTAAAAAAATGCTTAACATCATTAATCATCAGGGAAATGCAAATCAAATCCACAAGATATCACCTCACACCTATTAGAATTGCTATTATCAAAAAGACAGGAGATAACAAGTGTTGGCATGGATGTAGAGAAAACGGAGCCCTTGTGCATTGTTGGTGGGAAGGTAAATTGGTAAAGCCATAATGGAAAACACTATGGAGGTTCCTCAAAAAATTAAAAATAGAACTACCATACGATCCAGCAATCCTACTACTTGGATATATACTTTGGTATATGAAATGAAGTCAGTATCTTAAAGAGATATCGCAGCATTATTTACAATAGCCAACATATGGAAACAACCTAAGTGTCTGCCCACAGATGAACAGTTAAAAAAGATTTGGTATATATATATATGTGTGTGTGTATGTGTGTGTGTGTGTGTAGATATATATATATAGATAGATACAATTTAATGTTCAGCCATGAGAATAAAGGAAATCCTGCCATTTGGTACAACTTGGATGGACCTTGAGGGCATTATGCTAAATGAAATAAGTCAGACAGAAGGAAAATACCACATGATCTCACATGTAGGTGGAATCTAAAATAGCTTAATTCAGAAACAGAGGCTAGAATGGTGGTTACCAAGAGCAGGCATGGGGGAAATGGAGAGATGTTGGACAAACTTCCAATTATAAATTAAGTTCTGGAGAGCTCATGTATAACATGGTGACTATAGTTAACAATACTGTATTATACACATGAAAGTTGCTAAGAGAGTAGATATTAAACGGTCTCACCACAAAAAGAAATGGAAATTATGTGAGGGGATAGAGGTGTTAACAAACCTTACTGTGGTAATCATTTTGCAGTATATGTATCAAATCATCACACTGTACTTTAAACTTACACAATGTTATACGCAAATTATATCTCAATAAAGCTGAAAAAATTAAATGAGGCATTAAATAGGTAGAATTTATCTTATTTCTTTCACCACACTGTGCAGTAAATCTTCTGTTTGCCCAACCAGATATAGTATCCACCATTATCCACGTTGCTCTCTGCACTGGGAGGTGACCTATGTAGATTACCTAGTGGGATCCCCAACCCTTTGGCTTCTGGTGGTGGTCTGCCAATAATGGATCCTGGCAGGAGATCAGAGATGGGTAGGGGATTGAGACCAGGGTAGTTATTCTCCTGGATCCTTCCCTTCAGGTTTACCATGGGTTGGCAACTTCCCCTAAGTGGAATCTGTGGTCTCTTGACAGTGCTCCCTACATGACCCTTTCCTGCTGAGTTCCAGGGAGAGCTACCTCTCCTCAGGTCCCTAGGGAGGTAACATCATTCTCAGTCTCAGGGGATGACATTCTGACTTGTGATTTTCCTATATCCTGTCCTTTATGTGGTCATCCCAATTTAGTGTGCTGGAACATTGATGGAAACACAAGTAATCAGATCCACATAATGTAAACCATAACTAGTTGATCTCACCTGAAATAATCAGAAAACAATAGTGTATAAAGAAAACACATTTCTTAAAAATTATGACTACTCAGAATTTACCCATACACTGTCATGACATGACAATTAATTAGACATAATTGATGTCTCAAGTTTCAATTTATGATATATAAAACTCTAATATTGATAACAGATTTATAAAAATCAGGCACATTTAAGACACATTTTAAATTATATGAAAGCAGTCATGTTATATATTTTAGAGAACTAAATAATTGCTATTTGTGATAGCATGCTTTGAATTTTGACTTACAGGGGCAACTTTTCCTTTTATCATACAACTAAAGTATTTCTTATATAGATAGTCATTAAAAAAATAAAGTTAGTCATATCTGAAAATGTGTATAAGTTTAGAAAGTGTTGACTACATTAAAACATTAACAGAATTCATCCATTTGGGGGTCACAGGTTTAAGTTTTCATTACTAATGACTCAAGTCGAATTCTTTAGAGTGCCGTTCTCAGCCAATACTGGAAAAGTGTCGATGTATATTATCACCAGAAACCTGTGCCTTAAATGAAAACTAAAGCAATATGGCCACGTTAGAGCATGAAGCTGGATGTGCACAACTGAAATGGATCCATCTAACTTTTTAAGGGAAGAAGCTGATATCCCCTTAGGGTGTTCTTACAAAATGTAAATCTGCTGATGTGGAGACTTCAGCATAAAAACCCTTATTTTACTTGATGGCGTTTTAACACCATCCTTTCCTAAAGAAAAGAATAAAGCAGGATGAAACTAAACCCATAACTTGAGAGAAAACATTTATAGAAAATATAGCATATTTTAATATCAACTGACTGCTGCCATTCAGAATTATAGAAATTCTGTATGCTTCCATTTGAGAAAAAAAGAGCTCAAATATTTATGTTGAATAAACTGTGGTCCCTCTCTTCCTTTCCCCCTCCCCCTCCCCCTCCCTCTTTCTCTCACTCACTCACTCACAAACACACACACACACACACACACACAGTGGCTACAAGACACGAATAATTCTGTTCTTCCCACTGAAATCTTTGGTTAAGTTTACTTCAGAGGCCTGGACTACAGTTCTAGCTCTGTAGCTGCCCCTGAAACACTAATTTTAACAGACTGAGACAGAAGGGAATAGTAGAACTGAAAAACTGAAAAGCAGAGGATGTGTTACCTAATTAAGTCATATGGACCCTGCTCAGGCCCTAGCCCAGCAGAGGCTCTCTCCCTCAGTGAGGGGAGGGTTTTCTCCTTTTGGGTTTGAGTAGGTGAATAATGAAATGGAAGCTGAGAATGACACAGCACAACCTTTATTCAGTGGCCAAAGAATGAAGTGAGAACTAAGTTCACAGATCAACTTCTCACCCACCTGGCAAGAGTGATTTAATTTTAAAGAGTAAAGACAAAAGAAGGAGGAGCAAGGTTAATGATGGGGAGGTATATTCATCAGTCTACTGGGGAGGAAGCAAGGCTTTTTCAGGGGAGTGCAGTGCCACCCCGTTTTTATCCTTTTTTATTCTTAATGTTCAGTCATGGCCACCAGTAGGTGTATCATTTAATATGCTAATGTAGTAAAATCAGCGTATAATGAGACTCAGTGTCTCGCCAGGTCAGATGTATCGCCTGTTGGTCCCAACTGGTTCCATCTGATTTTGCTTTTGTTTGTAGCTTCCTTTCTTTTCTCTGGACCCTTTAACTTAAAGAGTTATGTTAACTCCAGCTAACAGTGGGGGTTGGAGGGTTTGGAGCAAACACCCGAGCAGCTCTGACAACAGATGGAGAATGAGATGAGCTGGTTTTATTCCCTTTCCCAGTTCCTTCATGGAGAGTCTGACTAAAGGGGTCACTTTCAACCAAACCTCAAGGACAAAATAAGGCCCCATATCTCAGCACCATATCAAGTCTCATCCTTAAAAAACAATTTGGATCCAGATTGTTGAAAACAAGGTCTATGCAGTAATAAAAGTGACCCAAGATCCAAAAGGATACATAGAAAATAATAAAAGAATGTTATAAAGATTGTATAGAAGGATACCGTTTGACAAAGCAAACCTACAATTTAGCTTAGACATGAAGGTAAAATTTAGAGTAATTCATTTTTCCCAAAGATGCAGACTCCAAACCACATAGTCACCTCTGACTCTTTCTTCATTGCCAGTCAGTCAGTCATCAAGAACTAATGATTTCTGCAGCCTATATGCCTCAGCAAACTATCCCTTCCTTTCCATTTCCATGACCACTACTCAACCCTTGGGCCAAATACCTGGGTACAGGATAATAGGCTCTTACATTAACCCCCCAATCCTGGTATTTCCTCTCTTCAGTCCCTACATCACGATTAGATAAACTATTGCTAAAACTCAGCTTTTAACTGAGTTAAAAGCTTACTTTTACTACCTTACTTTAAATCTCTAAGGATACTAGAAAGTAAAGTCCAAACTCTGTTATTAGCTATGCAAATCCAGTACAACATTTTAAAAGCTAATGGAGCCATGAATAAAAATATCAATAAGTAATATTATGAATAGTAATAATAATAATATTAAAACCTAGGCCTACTTAACAATTTACAAATTGTATTCAAGTACATAAACTCATTATATCCTCTAAACAACCTTTTAGAAAGGTGATATTTACCATGAGTGTCATTATTACCATGTTTAGGTACCTCAGCATGAATGGTCTATATCTCTGTGCATTGTGCTGGCGTGAGGGGAGCAGGTACAGTGGGAATGTGGCAAAGAAAAAAGCTGAGACAGGTTTTACAAAGTGGCCTGAGGTGTAGGGCAGGGCTACTCTGTGTGGTCAAAGGAGCCAACTTCCTGGCATCTGAAGAGCAAGAGAAGCAAGTGTTTGAATGTCTTAGGACAAGTTGACCCCTGCAGAGGAGGAAGTGCCTTTGCTACTAGGGATAAGTCATTTGCTAGAAAGAAGTTGGTACCATAAGGTTTTAATGTTCATCACTTGGTGCTGCTGGTACATGGTAGGAGATGAGAATTATAAGAAGTAGAATTTAGGGAGAGGATGTACGAAAGTGACTTAGCAGCCTAAGAACATTTTTTCACTCATATGAACTTCCTTCTCACCAGCTCTGTGTCCTGTTATTCCTGCCAAAAAGACTTCTGCCCATTCAAATTGGGCCCCACAGCTGACCATCCAAATGCTTTGCTCCTTCAAGTTTCCTTGCCTTTTTCTTATGTTAGGTAAAGGACTATGGTTAGTCTTAGATTATATTTACACAGAGTTCCTAAAAAAGGAGTTTAACAATACTCATAAATAGAAATAAGAACTGGCAAGGGGGAGTCAAAATTGTGGAAGAGTAGGAGGATGTGGAGTTCCCCTCTCCCCACAAATGCATCAAGAATTCATCTACAAATAGAACAATTCTCACAGAACACCTGCTGAACACTAGCAGAGTACCTCAGACACCTAAAAGGAAAAGCAAGATCCCTGTGTAACAGGATAGGAAAAAAGAAAGAAGAAGGGAAAAGGAAGAGGAGAGGAAGCAGGATAGGACCTGCATCCCTGGGATCGGGGAAGCTGAAGGAGAGGAGAGGTTCCACACCCAGGGAAGTCTCCTCACTTGTGGGGAGATCAGCTGGGGCAGAAGGGGAGCTTTGAGGGCCAGGAGAAATGTGCAACAACCAGTCTGTGGCAGGCAGGACAGAGTGAGACCTACACAGATGGTCTGTGCCATGAGCCCTGCGTGCCTCAGCCTGAGACATATGTCCACCAGTGCAGATAGGGGCTGGGTGCTGGAACATGGGTTTTGGAGAGCAGATCTGAGGAGAAGACTGCTGTTAGCTGTGAGGAGACAGCCTGAGAGGACATACATATGGGCACATACATGTGGTGGTTGGGCCAGGGTAGAGTCTGAGCTGTCTCCCTAGTGCCCAAAGCTGGTCCAGATCCATGATTACTGAAATCCTGGGACCTGACTTCAGTGGATCTACACTGGTGACCTGGTGAAACCAATGCCTGAGAGATACCAGGACCAATTGCTGACATACCCATGATTGATTAAGGTTGGACTGAGAGCAGTGCCAACAGTGTAGTCTAAGAGCTCATACAACAGGTGAAATGTGACACAACAAAGCACACTCACCAGTGAACAGCTCCAGAGGAGGATTATTCAGTGGCTTCTCTCCCAGTAGGAGTGCTCCAATCCCACCTGCTTTGAACCACAGATCAGAAACACAGCTAAGAAACAGATCAGGGGACCGCCACTCTAACAACTAGGGAGCAGACCCCACCTGACAGGTAGTGACAACCATAGAGCAAAGGGGAGGCTCTGCTCAATATCCAGTGCAGGCTCTGCTCACCACAACATCAGTTACAACTCCTATCAAGGGGATAATGGCCAGCATACACAGATGAAAGAGGTGTGCAGACATCTATACTAAAAACAGCCCTTGCACCAAAAAATATTAAACCCACTCAGGCTACACAGGGATGTTCGCACATAAAAATAGCCCTCCAAGACAGTCTGAGGGTGTGGCATGGGGAGGAAGAACCTCCAGAGCATTTAGCCTTGAAGGTCAGTGGGGCTTGAGTGCAGGAGCTCCACAGGGCTGTAAGAAACAGAGATTCCACCTTTGGAGGGAGCATACAAGGTCTCACATGCACTGGAACCCAACACAAAACAGTACCTCCATAGGAACCTGGGCTAGACTTACCTAGGGGTCTTGGAGTGTCTCCTGGGGAGATGAGGGTTAGCTGTAGCTCACTGTGGGGGCAAGGGGCTCCCTCCTGTAGCAGAGGCTCCAGGGAATACTGATTGGCATGAGCTCTCCCGGAGTTCCCCATTTTGGCACTAAGACCCGGCACACCCAACAGCCTGCAGGATCCAGTGCTGGAAGGCCTTGGGCCAAACAACCAACAAGATAGGAACACAGCCCCACCCATCAGCAGAGAGGTTGCCTAAAGTGAGCTCACAGTCACCTCAAAATACACCACTTGACACAGTCCTGCCCACCAGAGGGACAAAATCCAACTCAACCCACTAGAGTGCAGGCACCAGTCCCTCCCGCCTGGAAGCCTGCACAAGAAGCTGGACCAACCTCACCCACCAGGGGGCAGACACCAGATGCAAGAGGTACTATGATCCTGCAGCGTGCAGAAAGGAGACCACAAATACAGAAACTTAGATGAAATGAGACAACAGAAAAATATGGTGCAGATGAAGAAACAAAATAAACACCCACAAGAATAACCAAATGAAGAGGAGATAGACAATCTACCTGAGAAAGAATTCAGAGTAATGATAGTAAAGATGATCCAAAATCTCGGAAAAGAAATGGAGGCACAGACCGAGAAAATACAAGAAATGTTTAACAAAAAGATAGAAGATTTAAAGAACAAACAGAGATGAACAACCCAATAACTGAATTGAAAAATACACTAGAAGGAATCAATAGCAAAACAAGTGAGGCAGAAGAACGAGTAAGTGAGCTGGAACACAGAGTGGTGAAAATCACTGCCATAGAACAGAATAAAGAAAACAGAATGAAAAGAAATGAGGACAGCCTCAGAGACTTCTGGGACAACATTAAACACACCAACATTTGCATCATAGGGCTCCCAGAAGAAGAGAGAGGGAAAGGGTTTGAGAAAATATTTGAAGCAATATAGCTGAAAACCTCCCTAACATGGGAAGGGAAACAGTCACCCATGTTCAAGAAGTGCAGAGTCCCATACAGGATAAGCACAAGAAGGAACATGCCAAGACACACAGTAATCAAAGTAACAAAAATTAAATACAGTGCTTCCCTGGTGGCGCAGTTGTTGAGAGTCCGCCTGCCAATGCAGGGGACACGGGTTCATGCCCCGGTCTGGGAAGATCCCACATGCTGTGGAGCGGCTGGGCCCATGAGCCATGGCCACTGAGCCTGTGCGTCCAGAGCCTGTGCTCCGCAACGGGAGAGGCCACAACAGTGAGAGGCCCGCGTACCGCAAAAAAAAAAAAAGAAAAAAATTAAATACAGAGGAAAAAAAATAAAAGCAACAAGGGAAAGCAACGAATAACATACAAGGGAATCCCCATAAGGTTATCAGGTGATTTTTCAGCAAAAATTCTGCAGGCCAGAAGGGAGTGGCATGATATATTTAAAGTGATGTAAGGGAAAAACCTACAACAAAGAGTAGTCTAGCCAGTAAGGCTCTCATTCAGATTCGATGGAGAAATCAAAAGATTTACAGACAAAAAACATAACCCTCAGAAAATTCAGAACCACTAAACCAGCCTTACAACAAATGATAAAGAAACTTCTCTAGGCAAGAAAAAAAAAAGAGGCCACAACTAAAAAAAAGAAAATCACAAATGGGGAAGCTCACTGGTAAAGGTAAATATGGTAAAAGTAGGAAATCATCCACACATAAATATGATATCAAAACCTGCAACTATGAGAAGAGGAGATTATAAATGCAGGAAATGGGAACTGCATTTGAAATTAAGAGACCAGCAATTTAAAACAACATTATACATATATAGACTGCTATATCAAAACCTCATGGGAACTGCAAACCAAAAAACTACAATAGATATGCACACCAAAAAGAAAAAACAACTCAAACACAACACTAAATATAGTCATCAAATCACAAGAGAAGAGAACAAATGAAGAACGGAAGAAAGAAGACCAACAAAAACAAATTAGTCGAAAACAACTAAGTCGAAAACAACTAAGAAAATGGCAGTGGGAACATACATATAATTACCCTAAATGTAAATGGATTAAATCCTCCAACCAAAAGACATAGACTGGCTGAATGGATACAAAAGCAATATATATTCTGTCTGCAAGAGACTCACTTCAGACGTAGGGGCACACACAGACTGAAAGTGAGAGGATGGAAAAAGATATTCCATGCAAATGGAAATCAAAAGAAAGCTGGAGTAGCAATACTCATATCAGACAAAATAGACTTTAAAAAGACTGGTATAAGAGGGCTTCCTCTTAAAAGACTGGTATAAGAGGGCGCAGTGGTTGAGAGTCCGCCTGCTGATGCAGGGGACACAGGTTAGTGCCCCAGTCTGGGAAGATCCCACATGCCACAGAGCGGCTGGGCCCATGAGCCATGGCCACTGAGCCTACATGTCCAGAGTCTGTGCTCTGCAACGGGAGAGGCCACAACAGTGAGAGGCCCGCGTATCGCAAAAAAGAAAAAAAAAAAGACTGGTATAAGAAGCAAGGAAGGACACTACATAATGATCAAGGGATCAATCCAAGAAGATATGACAATTGTAAATATTTATGTACCAAACATAGGAGCACCTCAATCCATAAGGCAAATATTAACAGCCATAAAATAAGAAACAGACAGTAACACAGTGTAGCGAGAGACTGAACCCCACTTGAACCAATGAACAGATCATCCAGACAGAAAATCAATAAGGAAACACAAGCCTTAAATGACACATGAGACCAGGTGGACTTAATTGCTATTTATAGGGCATTCCATCTGAAAGCAGCAGAATATTCTTCTCAAGTGCACATGGAACATTTTCCAGGATAGATCATATCTTGGGCCACAAATCAAGCCTTGGTAAATTTAAGAAAATCAAAATCATATCAAGCATCTTTTCCAACCACAATGCTATGAGATTAGAAATCAATTACAGGAAAAAAAATGGTAAAAAACACAAACACATGGAGGCTAAACAGTATGTTACTACACAATGAATGGATCACTGAAGAAATCAAAGAGGATATTAAAAAATACCTATAGACAATGACAACAAAATCATGATGATCCAAAACCTATGGGACACAGGAAAAGCAGTTCTAAGAGGGAAGTTTATAGCAATAGAATCTTACCTCAAGAAATAAGAAAAAACCTCAAATAAACAACCTAACCTTACAACTAAAGCAACTAGAGAAAGAAGACCAAGCAAAACCCAAAGTTAGAAGAAATCATAAATATCAGAGCAGAAATAAATGAAATAGAGACAAAGAAAACAATAGAAAAGATCAATGAAACTAAAAGCTGGTTCTATGAACAGGTAAACAAAATTGATAAACCTTTAGCTAGACTCATCAGGAAAAAAAAAGGGAGAGGGCTCAAATCAATAAAATTCGGGATGAAAAAGGAGAAGTTACAACAGACACCACAGAAATACAAAGGATCCTAAGAGACTACTACAAGCAACTATATGCCAATAAAATGGACAACGTAGAAGAAATGGACAACTTCTTAGAAAGGTACAAACTTCCAAGACTGAACAAGAAAGAAATAGAAAATATGAATAGCCCAATTACAAGTACTGAAATTGAAACTGTGATTTAAAAACTTCCAACAAACAAAAGTCCAGGGCCAGATGGCTTCACAGGTGAATTGTATCAAACATTTAGAGAATTCTAATGTTTGATAGACTTCTAATTCTAACATTTCCTTCTGAAACGCTTCCAAACAATTGCAGAGGAATGCTCCCAAGCTCAATCTACAAGGCCACCATCATTCTGATACTAAAACCAGACAAAGATACCACAATAAAAATTACAGGCCAATATCACTGATGAACACAGATGCAAAAATCCTCAACAAAATATTAGCAAACCAAATCCAACAATGCATTAAAAGCATTATACACCATGATCAAGTGGGATTTATCCCAGGGGTGCAAGGATTTTTCAGTATATGCAAATGAATCAATGTGATACACCACATTAAAAAACTGAAGAATAAAAACTATGTGATCATCTCAACAGATGCAGAAAAAGCTTTTTGACAATATTCAACATTCATTTATGATAAAAACTCCCCAGAAAGTGGGTGTAAAGGGAATCGACCTCAACATAATAAAGGCCATATATGACAAACCCAAGCTAACATCATTCTCAATGGTGAAAAACTGAATGTGTTTCCTCTAAGATCAGGAACAAGACAAGGATGTCCTCTCTCACCACTTTTATTTGACATAGTTTGGAAGTTCTAGCTACAGCAATCAGAAGAAAAAGAAATAAAAGGAATACAAATTGGAAAACAAGAAGTAAAATTTTCACTGTTTTCAGATGACATGACACTATACATAGAAAATCCTAAAGATGCTACCAGAAAACTACTAGAACTCATCAATGAATTTGGTAAAGTTGCAGGATACAAAATTAATACACAGAAATCTCTTGCAGTCCTGTACACTAACAATGAAAGATCAGAAAGAGAAGTCAAGGAAACAATCCCATTTGCCATTATGTCAAAAAGAATAAAATACCTAGGAATAAACTTTCCCAAGGAGGCAGAAGAGCTGTATTCAGAAAACTATAAGATACTGATGAAAGAAATAAAAAATGATACAAACAGATAGAGAGATACACCATGATCTTGGATTGGAAGAATCAATATTGTCAAAATGACTATACTACCCTAAGCAATCTATAGATTCAATGCAATCCCTATCAAATTACCAATGGCATTTTCCACAGAACAAGAACAAAAAATCTTAAAATTTGTATGAAGACACAAAAGACCCCGAATAGCCAAAGCAATCTTGAGAGAGAAAAACGAAGCTGGAGCAATCAGGCCCCCTGACTTCAGACTACACTACAAAGCTACAGTCATCAAAAGAGTATGGTACCGGCACAAATACAGAAATATTGGATTGGCCAAAAAGTTCATTCGGGTTTTTCCATACCATCTTACAGAAAAACCCGAACAACCTTTTTGGCCAACCCAATATAAAATCAATGGAACAGCACAGAAAGTCCAGAGATAAATCCACACACCTAAGGTCAACTAATCTATGACAAAAGAGGAAAGACTATACAATGGAGAAAAGACAGTTCTTCAATAAGCGGTGCTCGGAAAACTGGATAGCTACATGTAAACGAATGAAATTAGAACACTCTCTAACACCACACAAAAAAGAAACTCAAAATGGGTTAAAAAATTAAATGTGGGCTTCGTTGGTGGCGCAGTGATTGAGAGTCCACCTGCCGATGCAGGGGACACGGGTTCATGTCCCAGTCCAGGAAGATCCCACATGCTGTGGAGCGGCTAGGTCCACGAGCCACGGCCGCTGAGCCTGCGCATCCGGAGCCTGTGCTCCACAACAGGAGAGGACACAACAGTGAGAGGCCTGCGTACCGCAAAAAAAAAAAAAAAAAATTAAATGTAAGGCTGGATACTATAAAACTCCTGGAGGAAAACATAAGCAGGACACTCTAACGTAAATCAAAGCAAGATCTTTTTTTATCCACCTCCCATAGTAATAAAAATAAAAAACAAAATAAACAAATGGGAGCTAATTAAACTTAAAAGCTTTTACACAGCAACAGAAACCAGAAACAAAAAGACAACCCTCAGAATGTGAGAAAATATTTACAAATAAAGCAACAAAAGAGGGATTAATCTCCAAAATATACAAACAGCTCATGCAGCTCAATAACAGCAACAACAACAAAGCAACCAAAAATGGGCAGAAGATCTAAATAGACATTTCTCCAAAGAAGACATACAGATGGCCAAAAAGCACATGAAAAAATGCTCAACATCCCTAATTATTAGAGAGATGCAAATCAAAACTACAGTGATGTATCACCTCATACCAAATAGAATGGCCATCATCAAAAAATCTACAAACAGTAAATGCTCAAGACGGTGTGGAGAAAAGGGAGCCCTCCTACACTTTTGGTGGGAATATAAATTGGTAAAACCATTATGGAGAACAGTATGGAGGTTTCTTGAAAAACTAAATATAGAACTACTGTATGATTCAGCAGTCCCACTCCTAGGCATATATCTGGAGAAAAGCATAATTTGAAAAGATACATGCACCCCAGTATTCAATGCAGCACTATTTACAATATCCAAGACATGGAAGCAACCTAAATGTCCATTGACAGAGGAGTGGATAAAGATGTGATACATATATACAAAGGAATATTACTCAGCCATAAAAAAGAACAAGATAATGCCATTTGCAGCAACATTGATGGACCTAGAGATTGTCACACTGAATGAAGTCAGAGAAAGACAAATATATGATATTGCTTACATGTGGAATCTAAAAAAATGGGACAAATGAACTTATTTACAAAAGAGTAAAAGAGTCACAGATGTAGAAAACAAACTTATGGCTACCAGGGGGTAAAAGGGTGGGGAGGGATAAATTTGGAGATTGGGATTGACATATGCACACTACTATATATAAAATAGGTAATGGATAAGGACCCACAGTATAGTACAGGGAACTCTATACTCTGTATTGACCTGTATGGGAAAAGAATCTAAAAAAGAGTGGATATATGTATATGTATAACTGAATCACTTTGCTGTACACCTGAAACTAACATGACATTGTAAATCAAGTATACACCAATAAAGTTTTTTTAAAAAAAGAAAGAAGAACTGGAAAAAAATGTATAAAGTATCTATGGAAGGGTTGTCTTTTTGTTTTTCTTATGTTGTATCTGCCTTTCCCTATGTCTGTTCAGCTATTCTTGCTACCTACTGATGGTTCCCCCTCCATAGTCCAAATCCAAATGATTGGCTTAATTACTAGCATTAATTAATTACTGGCTGAGCATTTCATGCAAAGCCTCTCCATGGATTACTGACAAGATTGCAGATTCCACCTCTGTATTAAAAACCTACCCATAGTCCAATAAGTGATCTGAAAGAGTTTTGGGTGAAACAGTTAAATCTAGGAGAAGATGAACATGGTAGCCATCCTGAGTGACCTGTCCAGTAACTGACCCCTCCTGTAATGCCCCCTCTATCCTTTCCACTGACTCATATTTCACAAATCCTTCAAAGAACAGCTCTTATCTTTCTTTCATGAAACTCTCTCAACTATTCCAGGTCACAGCATACTGCAGTGGCAAAATATGAGGTTTCACATCAAGTAGATCTCACAATCATCACAGAACTCATACCTTAGCCAAGTGCTTCCCAGACTTAAGTGTGCATAAGAATCACCTAGAAAGCTGATTGAAACACAAATTTCTGAACCTCAGTCCCAGAGATCTGACTCAACAGGTCTGGGTTAGGCCCGGAAATTTGCATTTTTAACAAATTCCCAGGTGATGCTGATGCTGCTTGTCCATGGAACACACTTTGAGGACAACTGCCTTACTTCACTCACCTCCTAGCTACAGGATTCTGAACATGTTATTTACTTTCTATCTGTAAAACAGGGATGCTAATAGCATTTTTATTGGACTGCCATGCAATTTATATGAATCAAAATAGATTCCATGTTTGGTTTATACCAGCAATAAAAATCAACTGGTCTACCTTGCCTTTCTCTGATCTTTGTTACTTATCCAATTAACAATGATAATTCAGTATGTTATACGATGCTTCCTTAAAATTAATTTAACACTGATATAAATTTAGATGGTGGCATATTATGGCTCTTCAATTAGATTCCAGGTCACTCAGGAGAGGTGGCATAGCCCTCACAGTGCTCTCCATACAGTATGCACTTCTGGCCCAATGGAGAGGCAGTGGGGTGACAGGGTTAAGAGCAGAAGCATGGCACTAGAGGACCTAAATTGGAATCACAGCTCTGCAACTTAGAATCTATGTGACCTCAGGCAAGTTAGTTAGTCTCTTTCTTCCTCAGTTTCTTCCTCTGTAGATTAGGGATAATCATGAGTTTCCTCAAAAGCATGTTGTATTAAATGAGGCAATATATGCAAAGCACTTGAAAAGCACCTTTTAAAGTTCTTTACACATAGTAAAAACTATAAAACTGCTAGTTATTGAATTCATTTTGCAATTCCTCTCAGTAGAAAGACCAAACATTTTTAAAAGTGAATAAAAGCTAGATGTTAAGATAGTATAAAATACATTACTAAAATATAATTATTTTTAAGTCTTACAAAGTAAAGTTCAGATTCAGGTTGGTCTATGTTCTTTGTTCACAGATATAAATTCACATATATGGTCACAATTAATATGCTAACTATTACCACATATTTAAAGATAGTTATAAGTGTTTAAATCTCCTTCAGATTTATGTTACCTGCAAGTATCAGAGATGATCTCATCATCCTCCCTTTATCCATGGTGCACAACTACACATTTCCTGAACACATGCTTTTTGCACATTGTAAAAAGTGGCCTTGGGGCATGCCCAAGAAAGAAAACCTGTGTGCAAAACTAGGAACTATTGAATCAGCTATTGTATAAACAGAATAAACAAAATGAGTGAAGCATTAAAATACATCTAGAGCCATATCATTTCCTTTTTTGTTTTATAACTGTTTACTTGTTTATCCTCCCTGGTAAAATGTCACCTATTTGATCATAAGCATTTCACTTTTTCCATAAGCCAGGAAGAGAGTAGATATCATGACAGAAAGAGTACAATCTGTAGAGTCAGACTGCTATAACTTTAAGTTAGATCTTCTTCAAACCAGCTATGTAAAAGTGGTAAAATTTAAAGAGTGGAAATAAAACAAAACTTGTTGATAGTATCACTTACCGTGAAGTATCATAGTAAAGATGGTGTTTGATAACGTATATAAAAGCACTTGGCATAAAGTAGGTATTCAGTTAATAGTAGTTAGTATTCTTTTTTGTATTCTTGGCATCTACCACCGTGAGTAATACAGCCTAGGCACTTGAAAATGTTTCTTGAAAAAAATCAATGTATAAATTCAGCAGCTTGGTGGTACTTCATTTTCAGTGTTGATTAATTCCAGACCACAAATCAGCGTGTTCAATAGCACTAAGTGACTAAGTCATGGCTCTCCCCACATTTTCCCTAGAAAATTATGACCAGTCCATTAAGTAAATAACCTAATTTCTCTGTGGGACTAATTTCTCCAAGGACTCAACAATACGCAGTGAGAAATTCTAAATACACTCTTGCCTCTCCCCAAGATATTTTTCTGTTCTGTTTTGCTTGTCTCAATGGAAGGCAATAAAAGTTACTTTATTGCAATAGAATAAACCCCATCTAAAAGCAATGTCTGAGGGAATTCCAAAATAGCATGTTCCGGAATGAGCGTAATTATTGGTTGTGATTCTTTGGACAAGTTATTTAAAATATTTACAGGCCTCAGATTTCACATGGGTCTAATAGGAATGATAATACTCACTAAACTGTGCTGTAATGAGGTTTATATGTCTGTCTAGTCCTTTTCCTAGCTCTTTATTTTTATTCACTAGAGCTCTCTGTTGAAGACGCCTTGATTATCCTAATTCCTTCTGTTTAGATAGTCAAAATATTTATCAGCGTGGATTTCCTCTTATGTGAGGCTCCCATTCAGACAGTTTCATACGCTGCCTTGTTGATAGGCAGTGTGAATGTGGCAGAGACAGCTAACTGTACATTGGAAGTCACACATTTCCTATAGTGTGGTCCCGGGACTGGGAGACAGCTGCCCAGCCAAGGCGATATTCATTTAGGTGTGGCTGTGTGACTAGTTCTCTCCAAAGGGGTGTATGCCAAGATGGATAAACAGTGGGCATGCCTTCTCCACTCTCTCTTTCCCATCTGCCAGTTGGATGCAGAGGATTCCAGGCCCCAGGAGATGGTAGAGCCATAATCCTGGGTCACTGTGTAGGGAAAAGCCTCTGGCCCAAAGGGAACAATTACGCCAAAGTATTATGTGAATGAGAAAGAAATTTCTATAGTGTTAAGGCACTAAAATTTGGGGATTTATTTGTTAGAGTACCTAGCATTACCTTAAGAAATACGGTAGAGAAATCATTTTTCTTAGAATGGTTATGGGGTCCTCTGTACATAAGACTGGCAGAAGATGCTGTACTAAGAAAAAAGTAATAAACTATTACATAAGTAGTAAGTGGAAGTTATACATTTCTAACCTTCACATTATATGGGGTCTACAGAGATGTTTAATTTGGCCTGCAGTCCTGACAAACACGGAATTAACTGCTAACGTTTTCTAAACAGCAGATTGTACATAAAAATCTGAATGTTCAGCTTCTTTCGAAAGTTTGGAGAATTTGACCACGCTGTGTCTGAGTTCCTACTTTGTGCCAATTGACCACAGATGAAGAGCAGGTGACCAGAAGGCTCCCCCCATTCCATTCCTGGACTCCTGGCAGCTCTTCTTGCATTTAAGCTCACAGAATCCATCAGTCAGAGTCTAGCCAGGAATACAGAAACCAAAACTATAACACAGGGAACTAGTGACACAGATGATGGAGGAGAAGAGAGAATCACAGGGACTGTGAAATAAACCAGAGACTGACACAGCAAGATGCCGCTTCTACCACTTTGCTGAAGAGAAAAAGGAGATGGTGCTGTAGGAGCCCAGGGGCCATGGCTACTCCAGGTACTGGAATCCACAGGAGATGCAGCCTTTGCTGGAGAGGCTCTTAGAGGTAGAGAAAGAGGAGGACAGGAATAACTTGGCTTCCCTCTTTACCATGCCCTCTGGTCTCCTATTGTAACTTCACCCTGCAGGAAGCCAGCTGACTGGGAGCCTGGGGGACACAACCTTCAGGGGCGAACCCTTCTAGGATACAGAGCAGAGCAAGGAAAGGAAGGCATAGGTAGCTGAAGGCAAACCAGCCTAGAACCTGGATACACATCACATACACATGATTAAATGCTTTAATCATTTATATTGTCTACCTGATCCCTGTCAATATTTCAGTGTGTCATGTCTTTATAGGGTGAGGAGGTATACCTTT
This sequence comes from Lagenorhynchus albirostris, assembly GCF_949774975.1. NCBI lineage: Eukaryota > Metazoa > Chordata > Mammalia > Artiodactyla > Delphinidae > Lagenorhynchus > Lagenorhynchus albirostris. Next base: position 113,677,221 of record NC_083098.1, on the reverse strand, counting down.
CAGTTTCTCTTCAGAGAAATAGCCACTTTCCCGCTTCTTTTTCTTTCTTATTTTAATACAGTAGTATTGATGAAACCACTTTATTTGGTTTCTTACTTTAAACTGTGTTTTGACATGCCATGAGAAAACTTTCCCAAACCTTAAGAGTTATGGTAGGGTAAGAGCAATAACATGTACAATAATAATGACTACCATTTACTAAACACACACTATGTGTCAGGCTCTGTATTGTGTGGCTGAATATAACAACAATATTGCAAAGTAAGTATTATTTCCCTCATTTTATTGAAGAGAAACCTGAATCCCAGGTAGGTTAAGGCAATTTCCAAGGTCACAAGCGGCAGAACTGAATTCCAACTGAGGTCAGCAAAACTACTTTAGACACTGGTTATTTCCGTTATTTATTCTCTATCTCAGAGTCTTCTTGGTTTTCTTTCTGTAGAATTCTGGGTATATGGTTGTCCTGAATGCCTCATCACCACCTGCTTACTGCTCAGATGTCAGAGTGATGTGATTGCTTAGCACAACTCTTTGACTGTATATAAAATAACAAATACACGGTTAGCTAAGAACCTTCCCTAATAAGGCCAAACACATGTGTATAAAGAAAAGTTTGGCTGGAACATTTAGTTGAGGGAAATTTGGATTCCATTTCAGGATAAAATGATAGATTCCTTCCAACATGTATATTGTTACAGCACAGACATATATAAAGATACTGAGAAATATACGAAGCTTCCAAGAGAACATATTATTTTTGAGAACACATAGAGAAGATTAGGGGTGAAGAAGATTCCACACTGGGGCTATGATGTAGGGAAAATAATAATAACAGTTTTAGTTACCTCAGAAGTTAGGTATGTGATACTTTTGCTTCCCCCCTCTCCTCATTTATAATTTAAGTCGCTACCTAAGACGGCTACTTCAGCAAATACTAGAGTACCTGGCTTTTCAAAGCATATAAGTAAAATTCAATTCATATGAAAGGTTAAGTTTTGTTTCTTTTTACATTTGGTTTTTCTGCTGTGTTTCACATTGATGATGACTCCGTTTCTTCTGAAACTCTTTACTCTCATTTTTTCAGACACGACCTGCTTTTGGCCCTCTTCCGTCTTGAGCATATTTGTCCAAATTCCTGAAGCGTCCTCTCTCATTCTGCTGGGAGGCAGTGCAGTGTAGTGGTTCCAAGCACAGGCTCTGGAGCCAGACCACCTGGACACAAATCTTGACTCTGCACTTACTAGCTCTCTGACCTTGGGCTGCTTACGAAACCTCCCTTTACTAGGCATTTGTGGTACCGGATATACATTGATTGAAAAGTTTGAGGGGAGGTACAAGATGGCAAAGTAGAAGGAACCTGAGCTCACCTCCTCTCACAAGCACACCAAAATCACAACTAACTGAACAACCATCAGTAAAAAAGACTGGAACCTACCGAAAAGATATTCTACATCCAAAGACACAATGAAGAAACCACAACAAGACAAATTACAAAATGGGAAAGCTTACAGGTAAAAGCAAACATTCAGTAAAGGTAGGAAATCATCCACACACCAATATGATATCAAAACCAGTAATCATAAGAGGAGGAGAGTACAAATGCAGGATATTTTAAATGTATTTGAAATTGAGATCAGCAGCTCAAAACAATCATGTGTGTGTGTGTGTATACATATATATATAGAGAGAGAGTGCGCTATACCAAAACCTCATGGTAATCACAAACCAAAAATCTATAATAGATATACACACAAAAAAGGAAACGGAATCCAAACACAACACTAAATACAGTCATCAAATCACAAGAGAACAAAAGAGGAAAGAAAAAAAAATAGTCCTCCAATACTAGCTAGGCACTTGTACTTTGAACATGTATGCTTCTTTCTGCTCAGATCCTGAGCAAGGTACTACACTGGCTACCCAACCCTCCGACCAATTGGGTCAGAATTCAGAGAACCTGGAGCAGCCCCGAGGTCCATAGGCTCACATAAGAATATGATGCCCTCTATAATAAGCATAATAGTAACTACCATTTAATTAAACATCTACTATTTGAGTCCTCTATTAGACCCTGGACATACATTTTCATTTGCTTAGGGAGACCATCTGAGGATAAAGTAACTCAAAGTTACACAAACCCGTGTGTGACCCATGTTCTTTCTATGGCAATGCTTATGAATAAGGGTCTGTCCACCTAGGTCTCCAGGTTAATGTGCTGGTTTCCTCCTTTGGGGGCTATAGCCCTATCCTGAATGTAGGCAGTCTTGACTGAGGCTCTGACACTCTGTATATGTCTAATTAGTCCCCTCCCTGCAACGGTTGAACCTGACTTGTGGACTCAGTCACTGGCTGGAGTCCTCTTCTTCAGCAATGGGTTTCTGGAAACAAGGCCATTCGCTGGTCACTGTCCAGGCCAGTACTTCTGACCCCACCCACCATAGAAGCTCTGGGGTGGAGTTAGTTCACTCAGCCTCATCTACTTTCAACATCTTCTCCATAATAAATGCTGATGAGAGATGTTTGGATGGTCACCTACTGGGGGCCAGCATTATATTAAGCACCTAAAATTTATTGTTGAACTTGAGTGGTACTCATCCACCCTGGACCCTCAGACTGCCTGTCATCCAAGCCCACATCAGATCATGGCCAAAAGCATGAAGAAATATTCCTCTGGTACGCTGACATAGTTGAAAAGGCCTTGTGCAAAGTTATACCAAGAAACAACAAATGTAAATGTACACAGAGAGGCTCTGGGTTCCTGCAGAATCATGGGTTGTTAGTCATAGTTCACATCATCACCCAACACAGGTTTGTAAAATTACATTGATGGCGATAAGGGAGTTGGAAAAAGTAGTGATTGGTAGGGTTGAGAGGCACAATTAGTCTCAGGTGGGAGCATCCTATAAGTGCTACACCATACATCAGTTCTTTACAATGTTCATGAAAATCACCTGGGGCTCTTGTTACAACGTGGATTCTAACTCAGTACATCTGAGATGGGGCTTGAGGCTCTGTGTTTCTAAAAGCTCCCCTAACATGCTGAAAGCCACTCATTCCCAGACTACACTTTGTATAGCAAGCCCATAGACCTCCTTGATACAAAGTTAAAAAGGAAAAAATATAGTTGACTTACTTAGATATGTCATGCATGTAGGTGGCATTAGAACTTTCCAGCCAAGGCACATGATTTTACCAGAAAAGTAATCATTCACAGAGGAAAAAGAGCAAGCCAGCACTGAGTCTCAGAGCGTGAGGGAGATACAGCCAGGGATTGATGGGTCTGGAAACACATATAGAAATCAGGAGAGGGAAAGAATGGACAGCAGTCATAGAAATAGCAACAATGTTATTCAACTGAATAAATAATCTATGTTTGAAAAGCAGAGAAGGAGGTAGCTTGGGATATTTGAAGTCAGGCCGGGTAATGCCAGACCCAGGACACTAGACTCACTGGCACAGAAAAGGCAAACTATAAAGTCTTAACAACAAGCAACGAAAGAAATCACGGTAGGCAAACCAACGCCTTGAAGATGAGCATAGGGCTACAAACATCCAGAAAACAACCAGGTCGATTCCCAGAAATGAGAAGTGAACTTACCTGCTTATCTTCAGCTTCCAGAAGGAACTGAGCAAGGGAAGCCAAAGTGTCCTAGTCTCAGAGGAAATAACACGTCCAGCAAGGAATCCAGTAAGGGATAAAGTATGGGAGCTGGAAAACTCAGCAAAGGCTCAACTCTGCTACCCACGTAAAACCTGCCGTAAAGTTACTTCTCACTGAACCAATGAAAGGCCTGTATTCCTTCCTACCGGCGTGAGGCAGAAAAAACACTTGTGAGTTAAGTGGTTCTAGCTGTGAAAACTGGCAAATAGCATGAGGCATGCTGGTGGAGCCCTGAGTCTCAAAGTGAGGTCCCAGATCAGCAGTATCAGCATCACCTGGGAACCTGTTAGGAAATGTGAATTCTCAGCCCTGCTTGTTCCAAACCTATCAATCAGAAACTGTGCCGGGTGGCGCCCTGCAGCCAGTGTTCCAACAAGCCCTCCAGATGATTCTGACGCAAGCTCAAGGCAGTAGAGTCTATTGAAAGCATGAAGAGATGAAGGCCAGGTGTGTCAAAGGACAGTCATAAGTAGGCTTGATAATGTTGCTTTTACACACCTAGTGAAGACTATAGCCTGTTTACAGGGAGAAGAAAACCCAGCAGAGATCATGTAAAATAATAATTAATAAAACACGCTCAGTGATCAACAACAACACAAAAGCAAAGTGGATGAATATAAATAGTAGTAAAAAATACAAGTGACAATTTAATAATGGACATCAACAATCTTTGCCTCAAGATTTTTTATTTCCCAACCACATAAATGTGTCTACTGGTGAAGACACTATTAGGGATTTTCAGTAATCCATATGTCTCTTTCAAACATATTTCTCCAGCATTGTAAGGGAGACCACCTTAGGTAGGTAGCTCTTTGGCCAGGGTGGTCATGTAATATAAATATATTTAACTGAGTATCTAGAAAAATTGCTAAAAATCCTGAACCCAAAACATGTCTTCCGAAAATTACACAGTACAATAAAAATGGAGATGGCAAAAAAAAATATTGAAAAGTCTAATTTTCATGTCTAAGCTGAACAAGAATCTAGATACTTACCAGATTCTATACAAAATGTTCATACTTCCTTAATTTAAGCTTACAGAGTATTCTTAATGTCTAATTGGGAGTTTTTGGCTCTGTATAACAGAAATCCTCTTGGGATAGACCTATAGGGAAAGGGCATTTGTGTGTTTGTAAGTGAGCAAACCCAGAGCTAGCTTTCCTGTTCTTTGGAGTAGATCCCAGGTTTTTCCAGTGGTTCAGTGGGGCTATGTGGACAAGCTTCTCTCTGTCTGCTTGGCTGTCCACATTCAGATTCCATTCAGAGCTTCTCCCATTGTGGCAAGTTTGCTGCCTGCGGTAATCTGGGTTTTGTGCCTATTCACATGCCTTGGGATGGGGGATGTTCACAGGGTGTTGAGGAGAAGTCAGGGAGTGAAGAGAGAAGATACTGAATTCCTGAGAAGGGAATCCTCTCTCAGAACTCCTAGCTAGTCTCTCCTACTCTCTCATTGGTCCACAAGGCCTTAGTCTTTCCCATCCCTAAAAAGAGTGAAATTAGCATGGTTAATTTGCCTAATCTGCTTGGGGAGGGGGAGTGGGACACAGGAAAATACTGCAGTGCCAAACTTCTTCATGTGTAATGATATAAACTTCTGAGGAAATGAGAGTATTTGGTTAGATAAAATATATTTTGTTGTTATGGGAATTACTTCATAATCAGGTGATTCAAGTTATGTGTTAGGAACTTTTTTGGAAGCCATGTAGGAGACATTTCCATTTAAATTATCATATTTATGTGGCTAAGATGAGCTGATCTTAATCTCTGAACTGCAGGAGAGATAGAAAATAAAAACACTAATCAATTACCATTCAATGTGTAACCAATAAAAATGGAGGCCAACTTTAAAAAAAGGCTGTACTAGTATTTACTGTATGAATATCTGTTCTATTATGGAAAAATGTACTGAAAGTAACTAATATGCACATCCCTCTTTCCATCTGCCTCAACTAGAAGAGATATTTCTCACAATCATTTAAATTAGAAGGCAAATAAAATTAGAATGGAGTGGAAAGCCAACTGAATTCTACTGAGGTATGTTCATATTCATATCACCAAAAACACAAGTATGCCTTAAGTTGCCTAGGAATTAATGTTTGCAAATGAAATACAAATGGTGCATCTTAGACTGACTTTAAGAAGACCAGCAATATTATAAAGCCCTAGAAAAACTTCGTAGACCTTTAAACCCCTCTAGGATGAATGCATCATGTTTCAAAGATAACTTGGATTTATAGATTAATTTTACAGGTCAATGAAGTTGTCTATAATTTTTACAGGATTATCATTAATGAATGTGAGAAATGCAGCAGGAAGAACATATTTGATTTTCATAATCTTAGATATTCTCTTAAAAGTTAAAATTAAGTTGCACTGAACATTCTCATGCCACCAGAAAAGAAAATGGGTAGAAGAACTACAAATGAGGAGTAATGATGAATAATGTTATTTTATACCAAAAAAATATTCAACCAAGTCATGAAGGGATTGATGTTAGGTATAGTCATGTTTAATATCTACATTAATCACCTGGAAATGGGAGTAAACAATATGTTAACGAAATTTGCAGATGATACTAAATTGAAGGTACTATTACCATGCGTAACGACAAAATGAATAAATGATTTCGAAAGAGTGTCTGTGAGCAAAATGACCTTTTACTTAAAACATCAGATGAATACAATTGGTATAAGCATTTTTAAAAAGAGTCATTCTATGGAAGCAAGACATCCATGCTGTTCAGAAAGAATTTAACATTTGCTTACAGAATATTTGAATTTGGTTATAATGTAATGGAGTTAAAAACTAATACAGTATTTGAGGACTAGCTACGTTAAATTTTCACTTTATAATGAGAGGAAAACACTGTTTCTCTATAAAGTTCTGATGAGAATAATGTTTAAATATGAAAACAATTTGGTGTTTATCAGTGCAGGTAAATGGGATTAAACACATCTGAAATGAGATGGGCAATAAAAATGATTAAGAAGTTAGTCTGATGAACTTCTAAGAAAAGATTAATCTTGTCGTCTGCAAGCCCAAGAAAAGGAAACACAAGTGACAGACAGTATGTAATAACTTTCTTCACTGAGGAATAGTACAGTAAAACCCCATTCACTCAAAGGGCTAGGCATTCCTTTGTGTAATCCAGATTAAGATTATCTGGTATTTCATTAAAACAACTACAATGAGATCTCTGACAGAATGGTAAACTAGCAGTTGTAGTAAGTTGGGCAACTATTTATTATGTAATCGTTCCGTGTATTCCAGGACCATGTGAGTAAAGAAAGGTGATAAAATAAGAATCAGCTACAGGAGAAATAACTGCTGAAAGTCAAATAGTTGTCCATTAGCAGCCTTGACAATACTACCTTCTTAAGGAGAGCAGATGGAGTTTTCCTCCTTGGTTTTTAGGCATGGCTGCAAGGTCACTGCAACTGAAATGATCCCTCTGGCTAAAGCCCAAAGGAAACAATAACATTTTGTTTTTCCCTTTCATTCTTCATAAAAACTCATATGCTTATTTTACTCAGTAACTGTTTCAAAAACTAATATCTTATTGGGGAAGTATTTATTTTTTGGTATGCCTTTGTTTTGTTTTGTTTTAATCCTGGAACTATAGATATCAAATGATATCAAGTGGTTGTACAAACAGGAGTCTAGTCCTCTATATATAGGTTACTCACCTTTCTTAGAAAGAGTTAATTTTAACAACAACCAAAAACTGGGTTCTTATCCAATTTGCGAGCAATGAGGTTTTGACAGTTTATGTTTGGGTCAAAAGTAGGTGGTCAGTAAAAGCAACAGTTCCAACAAGTAGTTAAAGGGAATATTTCTGCCACATTTATTCTTCATCACCCCCACCACCACCCTTTACCCTAGTTGATGTGCTCATGAGCTGTAGACAGACAAGGGGAAAGCATGTTAACTCTAGGGTAAAATGCAACTAAGTTGGGCCAGTTGTAGAGCACTGTATGTCTGGGTTCTGGAGCAGTGTTCATGTGTTTTAAACTATTTAGAAGGAAGAAAGGACAGTACTCTATTAAAACACTAGCTTAGAAGGATCCAGAAAATTGCTGAGTTACCATAAAACCTTTAGTTTTGGGGTTTTTTTTGATCCCTGGCCATGACAGTGAAAGCGCGAATTCTAACCACTAGACCACCAGGGAATTCCCAAACCTTTAGTATGTTATGGCTTCAGGGCTAAATTCAATGATTTGCAGGGCCCTTCATGATTTGTCTCCTCCAAATTGTTATAGTATCATCTTCTGTCACTCTTTCCCAACACACACACACCCTCTACAAATTATCCACATCAAAAAACTTGACATTCCCCAGACATGTATGTGCATGTTGTTCCCTCTAATTAGAATGGTTTTCTTCCCTTTATCTGCCTGGAAAATTTCTGCGGATCCTTCTAGATGCAGTTCAAATGCCACCGGCCTTGGGGAGTCTTACAGTACCTTCCTTTCTACACCTTCCTGTTTACTCAGTCAGAATCGGTCATTTCTTTTTTTGTCCACATAACACTTACCTATGTCATCACACTGATAAAATAGCAACCAGAGGCACCACAACTGCACGCTTCATTTATTAGGGACTTAACATGTGCCAGGGACTGTGGTAGTATTTTTGATGTCTTCTTGTCTCTTCAACAACACCTGAAGGTAGGTGTAATTCTCTCCATGAATAACTTGAGACCCAGAGAAGTTGAGGACTGTGTCCGAAGTCACAGGACAGTTGACAGAACCCCACTCACTCCCAAATCTGTACTTTTCATGTGATCGTCTTGTCTCTTCTACATGCCTCAGTGCTTACCCTTATAATTGTATTCAGTCACTTTTTCTTTGTGAGGACGCAGTGCGTCATAATCTTTAAATAGCAGGCTTTGTAGCCATACTGTTTGTTTTTAAATCCTGGTTCTGACTCTTCTTAGTTGAGTAACCTTGAGTGATTGATTTAGCACCTTCATGCCCCAGGTACATCATCTATAAAGTGAGGATAAGACAGCTCCTACCTCACAGGGTGGTTTGGAGGATTAAATGAGTTAATACATATAATAAATATAATAGCATCTGCCTGTTATAAGGAATCATAGCTTATTACAGTACTGCATACCTGTTAGCTATGATTATTGGTTTATACACTTCTCTTTTATATAGGTTGTGAACTCCTCAAAGGCAGGAATAATATCTCATTCATCTTTTCATATCCTCTACCTACCACAGTGTCTTGCAAATACCAGCAACTTGCAAGGTAGAAATACAAAAGGAGATTTACGTCAGTGGTGAGTAAGTGTGGCAGGGGGAGGGGTCAGAGGAGCAGCGGGGAGAGAGTCATATATATAACACCAATGCATGGTTGCTGTGAGTCACTTTTTCCTGACAGGGGGAATAAAAGAAAGAACCTGTCAGCCGTGGTGGACTCCAACAATCCATAATTGCACTCCTCCAGCTGGGAGGCTACGATACAGGCTGCCGAGCCAATTTCCCTTTGCAAAAGGTACTGAACAGATAGCGAAAGCTCTCAAGAGCTAAGACGGCATGCTAAGGTGTCAGGAGCTGCTCACCGGCAGCTGCTACTGATCCCCTGTCTCCTTAGCCCAGAGCTGCCAATTCTACTTCTTCATGCTGTGTCTAGTCCTGCAATCCAGCATTTGCGCCCACTGTATACAATGGTAAAAAAAATTCCGCGAGAGATGGATGTGCTTCGGTGATTAAGTGCTACAGCTGCCGACACTATTTTGTGCTCTGCTCTCCCGCTTGCTGTTGTTCTGACCCTTTCTATTCTGATATAGTCCCTAATTCCTGCCCACTTGTCCAGGATTTCAAACTGTCCTCCTCCTCAGTCCCCCCCAGAGGTCCTGTGTTCTTGGTTCCTTATGCCCCATTGTCTGTCCTCTTGCTTTGTGGCTGACTCCTGAACACATTGACACAGGATATTTATCCTTGTCTTGTTTCATGCTGGATGGAATTTCCCAGTCCTAATCCAGCAACACTGATGCCCAGCCTCGCTGTAAGGAAGCAAATTCGCACCTATTCTCAAGTAATGGACCCTTTAGACCATGGGTCCCCAACCCACGGGGACCTATTAGGAACCCTATTAGGAACTTGGCCACACAGGAGGTGAGTGGCAGGTGAGCTCTCGCCATCGCTCCCATTACCGCCTGAACCGTTCCCCCTACCCACCCATCAATAGAAAAATTGTCTTCCACTAAACCTGTCCCTGGTGCCAAAAAGGTTGGGGACCGCTGCTTCAGACACACACACAAAAAAAACAAAACAAGCTGTATAGAATAATAGACAACAGTTAAGGTCATGGGAATCTGAATTGGACAGATCTGATTTAGAATCCCAGCTCTACCATGCCCTCCTCTATGACCTTGGGCAAAATACTGACCTATTTAAACCTCAGTTTCCTCATCTGTATAATGAGACACATAATGAATCTCACCTTGTAGGATTATTAAATTTGAAATCTAATTAATACATGTATAAGTTAGCATTAATACTGTTATTATTAAAAATAGATTCCCATATTACTGGTTCAGAGATGAACCATAGATGAATACAAAGCTCAAAAAATTAAAAATCATCATTATTATTAAAGTAACTTATTTTAGACATAGAAATCACCTTAAATATCCAATCATCTTCCTTACAGGATGAGGAAATTGTGAACTGGAGAGCAAGTTTCATAGTTCTGTCACTTCCACATTCCAAATGAAGATTTTTGGCCTGTATTTCATAATTGCAATTTTGAATGTCCTTATTCAATTTATTCACGTCTCCATTCATCCATCCACTATCCATCCATCCATGCATCCATCCATCCATTCTTTAGGAAATGTTTACTAGGGCACCTGCTATGTGCCAGTCTCCTTCCTGAGAACTGGGAATTTACAATCATTGTCCTTAAGCTTCATGGTGCTTTCATTCTTCTTCCTTCTACTGCTTACTATTGATATATCGTTCTAAGCTTCTGTTTCTGCCATTAGAAAATGATAGAATGCATTAATGTCTTTTCTGCATGTCAAGAGTAACCCTTTATAAAGATGTAAGCAGCAGCAAATTTTGAGGGAAGAAAATTCTCATTAATAGAATTGAATCTCACAGATAAATCACTTTCACCAAAACATCACTTAGAAACCTTTAGGTAAACATATACTTCATGTACATAGTGAACTCTCTTTTTCTTCCTTTTGTCTTCTCTTGCCTTTGGTGTCCTATCTCTCTCCTTAATGCAGTAAAGCACTACAGACCAGAACCTTGAGCAAATGTAGAAAACTGAAAAATGTGTGTTTTAATGGATCATAAACCATGCAACAGCAGTGGCTGTATTTTATACCATTATTGGACCCTTAGCACTTGGTAGGTGCCCAATAAATGTATTGATAATAACAGTGAAGGTTCAATGAACGGTTAGAAGCTCTTCTGCAAAATGCTTAATTAATGACTATTATTAACAGCTGAAACTGTCAGCCTTTTGCATTTCACCTTTGCTTTTGTCTGGGACGAGTGTGCTTTGGTATTAGTCAGCAGGTAGGGTGCATACTGCCTGACTGGCATCTGATAGTAATCAATGCAATTAAAGAGGAGTTATCCCTTTCAGGATTTATACCCCAAAGTGTCCCATTTACGACAATGCTATGCTCACCCGGAAAGCTTTTTGACATCTTAAGAGCTGTAGCTATTTGGAAGCTGAAAATATTCAAGGTAAAAAAGATGGGAACCTAGGGGAAAATTTTAACAATGTGGAGGCCATTCACAAAGGGACCTTGCAGTGTGGGAAAGATGGGAGCTGCCGGAATGACTCCTGAGCAGTCTTGTTTGAGGTAGTTAGTTCTGGGTGATGAAAGCTTTCTCTTTTTCTCACAGGATCCAACTTATCTATGCCTTTGTTCGCTAAACAAACAAACAACCCACAGGTGCTCTTGGTCTTGCAAAGAAGAATCAGTTTATGAATCAGATGTTCCTCCTTAAACCTCAGCAGAATATTCAGGCACCTAGCTTTCCTTCTCTCTTCATAAACTCCCAGCTTCATCTTCCCAGTAAATCCACCCAGTGTTTCAAGCCAAAGATTTTGGCTTCATCTTTGACTTTTTTCTTAGCATCCTCATGCACCACCTCATCAGGTCCTATTGTTCCTACCCTCAAAATATATGCAGGATCAGAGTTCTCACCACTGCTACTACCTTAGCCCATTTATCTGTATTAATTCAATAGCTTCTGAACCGGTTTCCCTACTCTGTCCATGCCTCTTTCAGTCTGCTCTCAACAGAGCAGCCAGAGTGATTCTGCTAAAGGGGTTGTTAGTTCACTTCATTCATGAGCTAAAAATCCGTTAATTGCTTCCTATCTCTCTCTCATAGTCAATGCCCAATACTGAGTGGCCAATAGGTCCCTATATCATATGGCCCGAGTTCCCTCTGTGACCTCACTTTCTACCACTTCCTCTTGCTTTTCCTTCAACACATGCCAGGCCCACAACTGCTTTAGGAACTTCACACTTACTACACCTTCTACTTGGAGTCCTCTTCCCTCAATATCTGTCTGGCTCACTCTCTCACTTCCTCTGGGTCTTTACTCAAATATTATTGTCTCAGTGAGCTCTTCCCCAGTAATATTATCTAAACTGGCAATACACCACATGTACTTTCCATCTCCCTTCCTGTGCTTGGTTATTTTCTTCTTTGTATGTATCACTATCTAATATACTATGTATTATGCTTATTATTTATCATCTGATCCCCTGGTGAGAATGTAAAGGACTATGAGGTAGAATATTTGTCTGTTTTATTTATTGTTTTATTTCTAGTGCCCATAACTATACTTGAAACATAGAAGACACTCTACAAATATTTATCCAAAAGTGGATGAATAACTTTATAGGAGGGGGTGTGGTAAGTTAATTTCACTGATATCTCATCCAGTTCATGGGCTCCTGGTATCACTATTGTGGCAGGTTGTGTTTTCCAACAATATCTTCTCTATCATATGTTCTTCTATAATACAATCTTGCCACTCTTCCATCAAGAGGTAGAGGTAGGCTCATAGCTGTTTCAGATGTTAGGGTCTGGATAAAGCCAAGGGTCTGATGATATAACCTTTTGTTAAAACCTCAGAAAGATTAACAGACATACTTCATAGACCCTTTCAAACAAATGAAAATCTTTCTAAGGACCTCAGGGCATGACTTTCTGTTAAAAATTAGGGCTCCTAAGAATCCTAAGGCCATTGTTCCAGAGTAGCCTGCCGAGGAGACTCTTGAGATCACAGATCCTTGGAACTAGAACTAAAGTGTTTGACTCTATGACATAATTCACAGCAAGATCCTTTCTGACCCACCTCCTAGAGAAATGGAAATAAAAACAAAAATAAACAAATGGGACCTAAGGAAACTTCAAAACTTTTGCACAACAAAGGAAACCATAAACAAGACCAAAAGACAACCCTCAGAATGGGAGAAAATATTTTCAAATGAAGCAACTGACAAAGGATTAATCTCCAAAATTTACAAGCAGCTCATGCAGCTCAATAACAAAAAAACAAACAACCCAATCCAAATATGGGCAGAAGACCTAAATAATCATCTCTCCAAAGAAGATATACAGACTGCCAACAAACACAGGAAAGAATGCTCAAAATCATTAATCATTAGAGAAATGCAAATCAAAACTACAATGAGATATCATCTCACACCAGTCAGAATGGCCATCATCAAAAAATCTAGAAACAATAAATGCTGGAGAGGGTGTGCAGAAAAGGGAACACTCTTGCACTGCTGGTGGGAATGTGAATTGGTACAGCCACTATGGAGAACAGTACGGACGTTCCTTAAAAAACTACAAAAAGAACTCCCATATGACCCAGCAATCCCACTACTGGGCATATACCCTGAGAAGACCATAATTCAAAAAGAGTCATGTACCAAAATGTTCATTGCAGCTCTATTTACAATAGCCAGGAAATGGAAACAACCTAAGTGTCCATCATCAGATGAATGGATAAAGAAGATGTGGCACATATATACAATGGAATATTACTCAGCCATAAAAAGAAATGAAATTGAGCTATTTGTAATGAAGTGGATGGACCTAGAGTCTGTCATACAGAGTGAAGTAAGTCAGAAAGAGAAAGACAAATACCGTATGCTAACACATATATATGGCATCTAAGAAAAAAAATGTCATGAAGAACCTAGGGTTAAGACAGGAATAAAGACACAGACCTACTAGAGAATGGAAGGGTAAGCTGTGACAAAGTGAGAGAGTGGCATGGACATATATACACTACCAAATGTAAAATAGATAGCTAGTGGGAAGCAGCCGCCTAGCACAGGGAGATCAGCTTGTTGCTTTGTAACCACCTGGATGGGTGGGATAGGGAGGGTGGGAGGGAGGGAGACGCAAGAGGGAGGATATACGGGAACTTATGTATATGTATAACTGATTCACTTTGTTATAAAGCAGAAACTAACACACCATTGTAAAGCAATTATACTCCAATAAAGATGTTAAAGAAAAAAAAAAGAACTAGAGGGTTTGTACTCTGGGAGTTCAAGGAATTATATCCAAGTGGCTTCATCCACAACAGGACACAATTTAGATAATGAGCTACGGTACTATAAGCTGATGCCATAATGAAGGTTTTGAGGAAAGAGATGAGCATATTTTGCATGTAGGGGGAATGTGAATGGATGTGGCTAGAATGCAGATGAGAGCAGATTGTATTTTCCTAAGATGACTGCAACAATATGTCCTGTCCCACATAATCATCTACAGTGAGGTCTTGGCACTCTCCTATCAAGAGATGGAGGCTAATTCTTCTCCCCTTTGGTCTGGGCAGGCTTATGATCACCTGAACTAATAAAGTATGGTGAAATGTTTGCCGTATGACTTCTAAGGCTGTGTCATAAAAGGCAATGCAGCTTCTGCTGTGAGCCCTGGCCTGGAGCCCTGAACTTCCATGTAATGAGTCTGACTACCTTATGGCTGCCATACTGTGCAGGAACCAAGCCACACGGGGAGGCTACACATGGATTCCCTACTCAGCACTCCTAGTCTTTGAGTCACCTCAGCCCAGGTGCTTGATGTGGAGTGAATGAGCCTTCTGATGATTCTGGTGCCCAGCTGCCGAGTCACTCCCAGGTTTAAGTCTTCCCAGACATGGTGAAGTAGAGGTGAGCCCCTGATTCTGTCTAAATTCCTGACCACAGAATCTGTGAGAAACATAAATTGGTTGTTTTAAGCCACTATGCTTTGGGATATGCTGTTATGCCATGATATTACCTGAAATAAATCTCTTTGCAGTGTGGCTTTGCAGCTCCTCCATCAATAAGTGGAGTCTATTTTCCATCTCTTAAACCTGGGCCAAGAATGAAACAGAAGTGAAGGTGTGCCTGTTCTAAGCCTCCGCCTGCCTTCTGCTCATGGAATCCTGCCTATGCTTTAAGCTTGGGCTGGCCTGCTGGAAGATCAGTGACCAAGACTAGCTTGCAGCAAATTGATCACTTGATCAATTGATCACATAATCAATTTGCCCAGCCTAGATCACCAGAGCGACTTACTTGACCTATAGTTAACCACAGGTGCATGAGTGACCTAGCTAAGACCAGAAAAACCACCCAGCTGACTTGTAGACTCATGAGAAATATAGGCTTATTGTTTTAAGCTGCTGAGAGGTTTTGTTTTGGTTTTTCTTTGGTTGGGCATGGTGGGGGGATGTGGGCAGGGTAGGAAAAATTGTTACACAGCAATAGCTAAATGGTACAAGAGGAGAAAGACCTTCCAGGTAACTGAGCTCATGCATATTTTTGAATGGGAAAAAGTATGGTTGGAATGTTGGAAATAAAGATTACTGTTTATCTGTGGTCAACAAATTATTCCCAGTCTTCTCATACCTATGCTTCCAAGCCCAGAGGCCAAGAGAACATGCAGGAGGGACTATTTCCTCTACATTATACATTAATGGGATAAAATAATTCTTCTTCTCATTCTGCCATTCTACTCCTTGCATCAAATCCAATGAACATACCTTGGCTGACTTTATACCAGCCCACTTCCTCTGTAGGATCAGACTTAACACATATAATGACATAAAGTGCTATATAAACAAACAGTGTTACCATGCTCCCAAGCCTAGAAAGAGAAAAAAAAAGAAAGAATAACTTTTAAAGTGCAGCTAAAGAATTCAAATTTTCTCAAAGCCAAATTGGAATATGAAAAAAGATTTTAAAAAATTCTAAATTTAGGTGCAATGGTTTTCATGTGTTTAGAATCTGGCAAGCCAGCTTCTTCTCTGCCCTACTTTATAAAGGTTGCGTAGAAGAGGGAAAAAGAAGTTTTGTTTAGTTGCAGATGAACACTATGGTCCCCCCCAATAATAATACATGAATGTATCATCCAAATATAAAAAAGTTGAATTAAATCTATGATTTTTAAGAACATCTATTTTTAATTAAGATATATTGCTTTCCTTGAAAGACTAAACATGTACTTTTTTATATAGAAATAATCAATTTCCTAATGTCCTTTAGAAAGCACAACTTTCCATCCTTGGGATAAGAATGATGTAATGAGGAAAGTTAAATTTGTGAATTTTATGACATAATGAAAGTGAGAATAATGCAGTATAAGGGAAGTAATTTAATAAGAAAACGAACACTAAGAATTTGAAATGTGTGCTTTTATGTTTCTTTGGAGTGATATTTTAGTGGTACCTTTATAAGAATACAAGTAACCTGTGTTCAAATTGCCTTCCTTGTTGCTGCACACACTACAGCTGGTGAAGCCTATAGTCAGCTAAATCCCAACCCATCACTGGGCAAGGGCATGAGGTTTGGAAGGAATCTATAACCTAGTGTGGGTGACTGTGTTTTCTGGTTCTGTTTTCTAAGCCCATGCCTTCTGGAGGAGAAGATTAGGTTAGGAGTAGAAGGACATTGTTAGTTTTGTTGAATTAGTTTTGTTAAGTTCTGCTTTCCTTTAGAACATTCAGGAGAAGATACTTGGTCTGGGACTCAGAGTTAGATGACTGCTGTAGATATTTGTTTAAATCATGAAATAGGTGAGGTTGCCCTAAGAGGCAGCAGAATGTGAGAAGCCAATGGAACTCCAAGGAATTCCAGTGTTTTAAATGGATTGGAGGAGGAAGACCAAAAAGGAAGTGAGAATGTGACAAGGATGAATTTATCAAAGGAGGTAAGTACCAGAGAGACTGATAAGATGAGGTCTGAGACAAGTCCATAGGTTTTTGACAACTAGGACAGCATCACAAGGACATTAGCAGGGATAGTTCTGGTGGGATGGCAGGGGTGGTAGTCAATTTTCAGAGGTCTGAGACATGAATATTGTTGAGGAAAAATAGTCATGGGTGTAAAATAATGTTAGGAATGTTTGGGAAGGAAAAGGAAGAGTAAATATAGGGAGATAAAAATCAATAGTAAGAGAAAAAATGAGGGACCGTTGAAGAAGTGGAGAGTTGATAAACCAAGTTATTGGGACCCTTGTCCACTTTGTTCTTACTGAAAATATATCAATTTATCATTCATGGCCTCATCCAAAGAACTGACAGAAATGCCCATCAGAACAGGAACAAAAGGACTCCTGAAACACGCCATTGAAGTCTCTGCCCAGAGGTTCCCCATCACTGAAACATCTTTATATATCTTGTTTCAACACTATTTTTGCTCTGTGAAGTTTTCTGTGTCATCTGGGTGACCTATAGTACACTTATATTTATGTTTCCTTTGTCCTTCATTTAAATTACCCCATTCCATACTCTGGACTTCTCCACAGTTATAGAGCTCCTTGGTATTCTGTGTTACTTTGCTCCCCACCCCCAATCTTTATCCTTTAAACCAAGAATCATTCTACTTCCACTTTCCACATATGGTCTTGTCTTAACAGAAGTTCAGTTCTCTTCAGAGGGCTCATTTATTTCCTTAGTTTAAAATCTCAAGTTAACTAAGTTGACTTTATATAACGGACAAACATGAGGCTGCAAATTTTCCTTTTCACCCTATCCCTAGTATATTTTCCAGTGAATTATAAGTCACGTTTACCTCTAATAGTCATCTTGTTTTAGCCAGCAAAGGCCACTGTACATACAGAGATTACATATATTTGGAAATGTTCCTCTCTCTTCCTGATTTCTTAGATTAGACTAACCCTTTTCTGTCTGTCTCTCTCTTGATTTTTAAAAACATTATCTGAATTCTCAGAGCTCTACCACTAGTAGATTAATTCTGATTTTTTGCCCTATTATAAAAATTAGTTATATTTCTGGCAGGCAGTGAAACATGGAACAGGAGAGACAAGAGGCAGGAACCCGAGAACAGGTTTGTAGTAAAGAGCCAATGTTTAACATTTCTCCACAGTCACCTGAGTCGGTGCTCTCCTGACCTCTGTACAAACTCTGTGGAAAAAAAATCTCTCTGAAACTGGTTTATCAAGTATAAGTCATCAAAAACTAAGCCTTGCCTAATCAGTTTTGAGCCCCTCTGTAACAGGAGCCTTAACTTCATGATTGCAACAACACAATTTAAAATTACTCTGCTTACCTCATTCCCAAAGTTGGCTTCTCCACAGTTTTCCATGGAAACATTCTAATTCAACTAAAGGATTGCCGTAAGATTATGTGACATCCTGGCTTGTTTGTTTCTTTGTGTTTTAATCAGTAAAGTTCATAGAGTTTTTTGTTGTTATTATTTTTCTTTTTTTTTTTTCTTCTATGCTTAGAATGGCAAATATTTTTCTGGATTTTGTCTGTGTCTTTACTCATTACACATTTGAAGAATGACATGAATTTTTATATATCTTGGAGTTTGTCCTGTACTAGATGAGTCCCCTGTCCCTTCTTGCTCTCACTTGTTCAAGTTTTGAAATTTTAAATCAGATTTATTTTATTGAGCACTGAAGTGAATGATATCATTTTCACAGAAGCCTCTGAGAAGTATAATTGTGTCTAAGTTAAACTGGGTAAGTTGTCTGTATTGACTGAAAGGAGAAACTTGGAAAAGGCTAAAGTTTGGAAAGACTTCTGAATAATTAAGGAGAATGACGGCTAAGCCAAGTACCATATTCTTAGTTGTATAGTCTATAGAAATAGAGTGTGGGAAACAGATGGAAGTTGAGGTATAGACTCAATATCACTGGGAATGTCAGATCAGAAATTATTTTTGGAAGTGTAAAAGGAGCTTTGTGTGTAGGTGGAGCTCAAGAGGTGGGATGCAAATCCTGGGAGGTACTAGACAAAGAATGAAAAATCAAGTCTTGGGTAGTAAGTAGGGCTTATCTGCCTTGCGGAGGAGCTATTTGATATTTCTCTAAGTACTGATTACACTTATTTTCAAATCCCATAGCTTCTGAATTTTTAAATTTCAGTGCAAACCCAGGTGATTTATAACAATTCTATATAAGAGCAGGGAGTTTTTACGTGATTTTCTTCACTTACACTTCTCTTCCACTCTGGTGTTCTTCAGATATCACATGTATCTAGATTTAATCCTCATGTAGATTTTTAGCTTCTAGAGATCACAAAGTAGATGGAACAGCTATACGGGTAAGGCAAAATAATGAAAGGATTTACCAGACTTAAGGACTAGAGGAAGAGACTGAACGCAGGAAAGCTGCTGTGCATGCATGCCTGACAGGACTTGCAGCGCTCATGCAATCTTGGGGAGGAACAAAGGGCTGGCAGGTGAAAGAGCAGCAAATACTGTCAGGCCAGGTGTGCAGCATTAAAACCCAGCTGTACCAGGGATCCCAGATGGCTTGAAAGAGAGGTGTGAATGAAATGACCCAGAGAAGTCAGGAGATGGGAGAGGAAGGCATTAAGCTACATTTAGGGTCCTTGCAATGAGGGATTTTAACTGCTTGGCAGTTATTTGACTGATAATGAATGTTTGAATCATTCTTGAATAGTGGATAGATCTATTTACTTTTGGAGAAGTATTGTCTAGCCTCTTTTGTCTTCAGCTTTCTCTAACCTGCTCTCAATTGTTTTCATTTTCAAAGAACATGAATATATTTCAGGACTTTTAAAACCGGATGAAAGGCAGGAATTTTTAATTAAACATATGCTATATAATCATATGTATTATCAATATATGAGGATCTAAGATACTAAAAATAAGTTGTCCCTATTGAAATATTCTATATAACCTATATATTATATATACTATGAAATACTATGTATATTATATGTAATGTATTATATACACATATATATGTAATGTATTGATGGGTCGCATTTGTTTTAGAGTGGTATACTGGTGGGATTTTTCTTTTCTGGAGATGTAAACATTCTAAATAATATCTATTGTGTGTGTATGTGTGTATGTATCAGTAGCAAACATTTTATTGCATATAAATTTTAATTTCGCTTAACAAGTAATATTCTCCATCATTTTCATAAGTAACAAGATAATTTTGTGTATGTTTTGTATAATTATGGGAATATGTGAATTTCAAAAAAATTTTCAATATACATACATTTGGTGAATATAGTACTTACTAATTCTGCCAAGTGTTGTTTTATTATCCTGACTTTTTAATTTTTTTTGCATTCTGGTTGAGCTATATATGATTGAAAAATTTATTTGAAAATGTATTGTTTAAAAACATTGAACTATTTTAATGGGTCAGTGGCAAGATAAAAACAAGTTAGCTCCAAAAATGCCAAAAACTGATAAAGACTTTACATACCTATATATCAATACTTTGTATATTTGAGAAGCTGAAGAACAGGTTCACAGTCTTGAAACATACACAGGTATTGTCACTAGACATAAAACATTGAAGCTGTAAAAGAAAGGAAAGGTCATATATCGCAGTAAGGTTAATGTGAATAGGTAGTTCAGTATTTTATAGGGTCAGAAATTATCACAGGGTACTAACTATATTGCAAATGACTGTTAGTAAAAAATTCTCCAAGGGTGTCTTGCATTTCTGTGTATCTTGGGAGTGAGGTACTAACTGCCCTTTGTTCTTAAAAACCTTTAAAAGATTTTTGTATAGCAAACATCCTTAGGAGATAGAGATAGTATCTTCCTCCAGAGTAGAGGGCAGACATGATACCTGCCCATTTATATATAAAGGTTTCAGAATCTCCAAGTTCAGAGTTCTTCTGTAATGCAAACTCTCGGACGCATTGCTCTGTGGAAAATGAAGCTGGAGGAACCAGCACAAGAAAATGCTGATACTCTGGCTATTGCTATCGCTGTAAATAACAAAATCCTTTATTTTTGACTCAGGAATCTCATGAGTCTGGGACAGCATTCACATCACTATGGCGAGCTAGCTGGTTACCTAGAAAGTGGAGATCCTTTAAAGTCCTTCACAATGATCGTTAGTAGGAAAAAGGTGCAAGTAAAGTACCCTGAAAGTAAAGAAACACTTACTGCAAGACTACGTAATCATAATGTGTACCTTACAGTAATCAAATAGCAGGTATATCAATTTTCATATGGTACAAAACTTACATACTTGTTACAATATGTGTCCTATTTTTTTAGTAGCTTAGTTCTATATATATATATATATATATAATTCTTAGCAATGCTACAGAAGATTTAATGCAAAAATCTGCTGAAATGTGTATTTTAGGGGTTTATATTATAATGCCTATCAAATTTGAAATATGTTTTATCTAAGTGATGAGGGATCTACTCCACATTAGTTGTTGATTGAAAAGATGTGAGTTATAGGGTGTTTAGAATATTACAGTACTTTCAAGCAGATGTGATACTGGTTATAGAATGAAATAAACTTTGTTAGCCTGTTCTCTTTTGATGAGCACCTTTTCCCTTTTATCCCTGATCATCACACATTTCTCACATTAGTTGTTATTCTTCTCTTCCAAACATACTAATACATACTCAAGTTTTTCCCTTAAAGAAAAATATGGCTTGATTTTTTCTGGAAACTTTATATTTTAAATGGACTTTCTGAAGAAATTTTTTAAAAAAATCTTTAGGGGCCTCTTTAATCAAGCCAGGATGGTAGAATTCCAGGTAGTGAGAATGAAACTTTCCAGCATATATCATGACTGACACCAGTCATTATAGTCCTTACTCCAGTCCACAGAGGCTGTTTCTCTGTCTCTTGGGCTCATAAGTACATAAATTATGTAAAAAAAAAATCAACCTGGTAGGTTTAACAAACCTACCTATTTGGAATCAGAAGACCTGGCTACAAGTTTTACTCCAAGACTTAGTAGTTGGATAAACTGGGGAAAGTTACTGAATTGCTCTGAGCATCTTTTCCCTGATTTGTAAAATAGGGAAACAATAACCAAAATTCCCTGTCATGGTTGTTTTGAGGATCAAACTAAATGACATACCTGAATGTTCTTATAAATAATTAAGTTACACACAAATATAACTAGGAAATACATGAATGAGCAAATAACTCTTGGGGCAGAATTGAATAATCTATGTATTTTAATACTTGCCAAGGTCTCTATAAGTTTATATCACTTAATAAGTCTGAAGGTTTATCAGCATCACACATTTAATATTATTATTTGATAGCCAGTTCTGCACTGTGGACATGTTGAAAATTCTTATTTTACGATTTAAGCAAAAGATGCCAATGTCTGATTACTCTTCACTGCTGGCCCTTGATGAAGTTTCTCTAATAAATATGAATTTACTCTAATAAAGTTACTTTTGAACAATAACCCTAGACATAGCGTAAAAATTGCTAAGTTTGGGGATGAAGAAAAATCCTTATAGACATCCAGACAGGAACAAAAAAAGACACCAGAAAACATAAAAACATAGTGGCTGGATATATTTGCTTCACAATACAAAATTCCAGAACATAATCTGAAATATAAAGTTTTCATAGGGCAAAAATATAATCTAAGAATTCTGTAGAAAACCAGATAGTTAACAATTTGTGAGAAATACAGAAATTACACATTCTCTAATATGTAAGTGCTTGAAAAAAAATTATTAGTTATGACTAAAAGTGAATAAATTAAACTCTACATTTAAAAACTAAAATTTGTATCTTGAGTTAAAATATATTTCTATATAGAAGAAAGTTAAATAAGTAACAGCAGAGGTAGAGTGCTTAAATAAGCCAGTATAAATCCATATAATTTAATGTCATCCAACTATAAAAAAATCACATTGAAAAATATTTAATAATACTGGTTGGAAAGTTTATAGAATAATATTTAATGATAAAAGTAGAAAACAAAACTAAAGATGGATATCATTTCATTTCTGTTAAATATATTAGGCATAAAGAAGGCAGGGAAAATATCTGTATGATGACAGTAGTAATTGCTAGGTGGCATGATTATGCATAATTGTAAATTTTATGTTACTTTCAAGGTAATGTTTAATATCTAATATTCTATAATGGCCTTATTTTACTTTTATAATCAGAAATTAAGGAAAGGAACATAAGAGAACTATTGACAAATCCTGCAAAAAGTAAGCATAAGAAGAGTGGGCCTGCAAAAGAGAATGAGAAAAAACAAAAGATAGAAGAGAAATTGCCAAGGAAGGAGACAATCTGCAGATAAAGCAAACAGCTAACAGTCCAAATACTTCACTGCAATCAAATAAGATGGGGATGAAAAAAATCTACTGGGAAAGTGTAATTGAAAGAGTCATGGGTGGACTTCTCAACAGTAGTCCCAGGCCTTTGCCAGGGTTCTTTGCCAGACTCTTGGCTGCTGTAGCTTGAAGAGTGAATGGAGGAAGAAATCATCGTTCATTCTTTTGAGGAACTTGTCTTTGGAAAGGAGAAAAATTGGGTTTTGGCTAGAGAGTATTTAAACTAAAGCTTTTTTATTGTCGTTGTCCTTTGTTTTTATTTTAAGGTATGAAAAGTTAGGCAAGAATTGAATAATGTTACCATAGTAGTTAAAAGCAAAGGGTTTGGAATCAGGTGAACCAGACTTGAATTTGGGTTTCAGGAAGATTGTAATATACAGGGGAACATACAGTAGATGCCATGGATTGTTACTGGAAACTTTAATTTGTTAATTTAAAATATGAATTTAAATGGGGAGTAATGAAGTATAACACATATTTTTAAAGTTTATTTTAACTTAATGTATATAAGGGCACATTTTTCATCAAATTCTACATATAGATCGAAGCCTTTATTTAGTTCCTCAAATGGCTTTTTGGAATAAATGATGCTCATAACATACCATTTATAATTTCCAGTTGTGAGGTCTTTAAAGTGGAAATTAAATGTAAAGTCTTTAAGAAACATAAGCTTTGTCAAACCATTACAGATTGTTTCTGTCCATGTCTAATTTAACTACAATTTATAATTTAACTTCTTCAAAACTTTTCAAAGCATTAAGTTTAATTTTCCTAGAAACAAATTGGGGTGTTTGTTGTTACTGTTTATTTTTTTTTCACACACACCTAAATGACTTACATAATTATTTAATTTTAAAATGACAACAAGTGAAACTGAATAAAATAACTTTGGGCAAACTCAACTGACTCGGTAAACTACAACTAAGTTGGAGGACACAGGAGTGCATGAGGGTACAGGAGCGTGGCTGGCAGCCTAGAGCACTGGGTGCTTTTTACAGAGGAATGGAGTGCTTGTTACCAGCAGTTTGGGTAACTTGAGGTGGGTTAAGAGAGTCTACTGTACAGAAACCAAAGTGAGCAAACAATAGAGCAAGGTCCTAATCCTGAAAATAAATCTGTACATTGAAAAGTGTATAACAGAGAAGATATGTTTCTTATCAAAAGTCCAGTAGTAAAAGAATAACATTATAATTAACTGTAAATCATACATCTTAATGATATGCAATGTGAGACTTTCCTAAGTATAAAATGGTAACAACAACAACAAAACTGAAAGCACATACACCAGATATTGGAACATTATTTGCAATAAATATTTATTTTACAAGAAATAAAATTTTGAGTGCTTTCTTTGGCTGGAGGTTAAAGGGATATAATTTTAGGAGGAATCTTTAAAGAGGTAGATTGAGAATCAGGGTTTTGGTGATTTTTATTTTTGAGAAACTGATGTTGAAATTTAGTTTTTTGCTATTTTCATTTCTCAATTGTAAAATTCCATGAAACAAACTGGACAGTAGATCAAGTTATATAAATTTCTGCTATGATTGAAATCAAGATCATTTTGTTAAAACTGGCTAGTTTTACTTGCTATAAGTGCTTAGGAAAATGAGGAGAGATGTATATTCCATGAATGTGGGGTGAATACACACCCCATAGGGCTGACTACTGAGGCATGTCCACAAAGCAGATTTCTGAGCCAATATAAAGAGGTCAGTGACCAGAAGCACTTTCCAAAACAAGTGGTAGGCCAGAGTAGAAATTAAGGCATCAGCTGGGGAATAAAGAGAAACAGTAGAGAGCCAGAGAAACTGAGTGATTGGTTTGCCAAACTGGGAAATCTAGAGCAGGAAGCAGATTGCTGAGACAAAAAGAGATCAGGCTGAGACAGATGGAGGTAGGGGAGCTCAAGGGCCAGTTTCCAGTCTTGTGAACACTGAGCGCCATTACTACGTTTCTGTTTTCCATGGTCTATACTTCCTTTTTCTGGAATCGTCCCACTGGGTCCGAAGGTGGAGTTTGTGCTTATGGCTACTTTCAGACAAGTCTCTCTTTCTTCTTCTTGAAGTGTCCCACATCATCACAGCACATCTTCTACCCCTCATTTTTACTGTCTGTTATTCCTCAGGATGTTCTTTCTCAAATTTCAATAATTTATCTCAATTTATTATTTATTCTATCCAATAATAATGTCTTCTTAGTTTAGACCATCTCAGTATTTCAGCAAGGATGAGACTAGGGTGAGGCAAACACAAAATTTAAAGAGACACTCAGTCTTAGGGTCATGCCAATTTGCTGTCATTACCAGTAATTTCAGCTCTTTGATAACCTCAATATCCTTTCCAACAACACTTTGGTACCCTTGTTCCAGTAATTCTTCAACCCTGCCAATTGATTATTCCCACTAACTTAATTTGCCCCTTGTCCCCTTGATCCCTTCACTTATACTACTGTCTCCCTCAGTCCCCTTAGGCAGCATGCCCCAGTGCATTCAACATCTCCTGGATTCTTTCCTTTTCTCTTCTTCCTCCTTTCAGCCTCTCTTTTCTCTTTAGGGAATCCTTCTGTCATGTGTTGTTATTTCCAGCCTACCTGCAGGATCTGGAGCCTCCAACCTCATCGGGCATCTCTTTTCTTAGGTACACCCTCATCTCTGGGAATTTTTCCTTCACAATAACGTTTACACAGTTCACAGAAACATTAGAAATTGCTTACAGTTTAATTCTGCTTTTCCTCAAATCAGAGAATGACTTTTGCGAACTTGTGGCAGGAAAGAGTTAGTTTGGGAGCATTTCTATTGGGTTGGACAAAAAGTTCGTTTGGTTTTTTTTCCATAAGATGGCTCTAGTAGCTCTTAATTGTCCTTAACTTAATTTGAAACAATTTTGTTAGATTGTATTGTGACAGCTGTAATATCAGTGTGCATTAAAAAAAAAAAACTTGTCAAAATTGGTGAATTTTTGTGTAGCCATTTTAATATTGAAGAGGGAAGGACAAAAGCAACATGTTCAGCATATTATGCTTTATTATTTCAAGCAAGGTAAAAACACAACTGAAACACAAAAAAGAAAAAAAAATTATGCAGTGTATGGAGAATGTGCTGTGACAGATCAAACGTGTCAAAAAAAGTGGTTTGTGAAGTTTTGTGCTGGAGATTGCTCGCTGGACGATGCTCCATGGTTGGGTAGACCAGTTGAAGTTGATAGTGACCAAATCGAGACATTAATTGAGAACAATCAACGTTATACCACGCAGGAGACAGCTGACATACTCAAAATATCCAAATCAAGTGTTGAAAATTATTTGCACCAGCTTGGTTATGTTAATGGCTTTGATGTTTGGGTTCCACATAAGTTAAGTGAAAAAAAACTTTTTTGACTGTATTTCCACATGCAATTCTCTATTGAAATGTAACAAAACTGTTCCGTTTTTAAAACAAATTATGATGGGCGATGAAAAGTGGTTACTGTATAATAATGTGGAACAGAAGAGATCGTGGAACAAGCGAAATGAACCACCACCAACTACACCAAAGGCCGGTCTTCATCCAAAGAAGGTGATGCTGTGTAATGGTGGGATTGGATGGGAGTCCTCTAGAAGATGGAATTATGAAGTTGCCTGAAAAATGGCAGAAGGTAGTAGAACAAAATGGTGAATATGTTTTTCAACAAAGTTCTTGGTGAAAATGAAAAATATTTCTTTTGGTTTTACTTAAAAACCAATGGAACATTTTGGCCAATCCAATACATTAACATTGCAGTTGTATGTTAATGTGAAATTATGTTTTAATCAGGTATTTAAAGATTATTGGGAAAAAGTGATGGTAGGATCTTTGTTACTATTACTGTTGTTGTTATATTTGAGTCTCAGGCAAGCACTCATCTTCATACATTTAACAAATTGCATGAATTAATTGCATGAATATGGTCTATTGCTGAGATTAGTGCTCTGTTTGTATGAACAGAGATACTAATTTCTGAATTATGTCATGGCTAACGAAACCCCAGTTTCTTGTACATGTAGAACTTAATCATCAGAAGCATAAGTGATTTTACTATACTTCCCTCAAACTTTACATTTGTTTTATTCCTCTTCCAGTCCCAAATACTTATTTATACTCTGTATCCACATCCTTATGATATTTCTGCATAATGAAAACAGCAATATCAGTAGCTCTACCACTTTACTGAGTTTAGCCAACAGCAGAATATCTAATATATTAACAACAATATACTACTGGTTGTTATCAAAATCCTGCCAATACTTCTTATAGCTACTATTTCAAGCATTTTTAAATTTGTATTTATACCACACTTATACATATTTTTATACCAACTCTCACTTAGGAAGCAACCGTACAACCATAGTAAAATCATCAAAAGTTCACCAATGCTTTTTTGTATAATATAAGCAACTATAGTTTCTATCATCTAATTATGTATTTTAATAGCAAACTTACATTTTACGTACTTCAGTTGTGCTTGCTATCTTTTATCTTTCCAAACAACATATCCTGAATTGCCACAGTCTCTTTCCAAAACGGACTCTTACATCCTCCATGATATGGGAAGAGGGCAGAAGCAGAAATCTGGGTGGTGCCACATAAGAAGATGAGCCACAGACAAAGGAGCTCATTTCATGACACAAGAAGGAGACTTCAGAGTAGGCAGAAAGAAGAGGCTGCCAGGAGTCTTTTTAAAGCAATTTTCCTGGACCATTTAATACAAGAGGAAACCAAGATCGGTGCTGTAGAAGAAAATAATTATCAGCAGATAGGGTTTTCGGTATCATTCTTTTCATCCTAGCACATTTTTGATGTTCCACAGCATTTTTATTGTCCTGTGGATTTTTAAAGATACCAGTCTGCTTCTGAGAGTATGACTTCTCTCCTGGTCATCAGGAGGCAGTGGTGGAAGTAAACATTGAGTCAGGGATAACGCTCAGAACTGCAGCCAGGTCCCAGCTGCACTTGTTGGATAAATATAGTTCACTACGTTCTAGAGGAATCTGCCCCAGCATTGGCTGCGATGATTCATAATACCTAAGGTGTATAAAACCTTGTCAAATTCTTTTTGTAACAAGATGTAAACTTTTCCCATTTAGGATACTCTATCTAGGATAAAATTTGATGCTCATAAATGTTGGGCAAAGGGCTCCACATGGAGCTCAGGATCCTGCCTGTCCTACTTAGAGCACTGGGAAAACATCTTTCCAGACGGCAAGAGTTGTAGGTGAAAGCCATGGAGTTTTCTATCATCAGGGTTTCTAATATGGCTGAATAAGCTAGAGGAGATCAAGAAAATATCTTGCTAAGAAGAGCTCTCCAAGAGTTCATACTAGTTTTTAGTGTGATCTGACAGCTGGTCTGAACCATGTTCCTATAGATAATTATTTATAGTAAAATTGCAGATGTGGGTAAGGTGAATTACATGGCCTAAAAACTATAGAAACAACAGAATGGGATATTTTGAGTTGAGGTTTAGACTGTGTTAATAAAATGAAACATGATAGTTGGCAAAGTACCCTATCCATACTATCATTATGAATGTAGTACTGCAGGAACTGCTCTTGCATGCATGCTATTTATACAGTGAAGCTGACCTTTAGATGGGGATTATTATTCAAACAGCAGAAGTACTTTGGTGTGAAGGTTGTTAAAAAGTAGAGAGCACTAGATGTCCAAGGTCCAGGATACTTGGTTTTGTCAGCTGATGTGGGAGGGAAACCAATTTTTTTAGGTTATATCCTGCTGGTGGTACAGTATTCCTTTAAACAGCCCTTTCCTGTTCCACTGTAATCAGGCTACATTCCATTCCCCTGCCCTCTCGTCCCCAGTGCTGGCTTTTGTCTTTTGAAAGGTCCAACCCAAGCATCACCTCCACCTCTTCCTCTTTATCTTAGTTGTCTACCCATCAACTTTTTATTCCTCTTAAACCTCTGCCTGTCTTTCAAATTCATTGCACACAATTGCTTTCTATTTCATAAGCTACGTTCTATAGAATGCATTTCTTTGCCCAAAAGGAAGGACTGCAGTAGCACCCTTGTGATAGGAAAAAGGCACTGGTGAGTAAAATGATGGAGCTGCAGGGTTGCACTGTTGCACTAAGAGGTAAGAGCTGTTATTAGAAGCTCTATTAACAATAGCAATACAGAAAATAAAGGTAATGAATGAGAGTGTAAGAAACTCTGAACTGGTTCAAAATTTATATGTATGTATATATGTATGTATGTATCTATCTATGTATTATCCATCTATTTATCTATGTATTTACCTGTCTATCTATCTATCTATCCATGTTTCTATCTATATATATTTTGAACCAGTTCAGAGTTTCTTGTACTCTTATTCATTAATTTCATTTTTCATACTGATAGATATAGATATAAATGATATAGATATAGAGCTAGAGAGGCACTATTGTCTACCATACTGGGTTGAAAATTTTGGCATCATAATTTGTTCAATAAATGAAAATTCATCAATTGGCTTTATAATGTGTAAATGATCAAAATTTTCCAAAATTTAACTTGTTCTACCAGGATTATTCCACATAAAAATGTTTTTACATTTCAAAAAGCAAACCTATATATTTGTCTTCATACCATTTATTTGAATTTTTCACCAAAGTGCTGAAATTTGAAGTATTCCAATTGAAGTCAATTTGGAATAATCTGAGCACTTTGGTTAAGTTAGTACGAAAGGTATTATTCCAGATAAATTTTTCCAGAAAGGATTTTGATTTTTTTTCTCAATTCAGACTCAGATTAGTCTAAGAAACATAATGTTGGCAAAGTAATTTAATTGATTTGGACTCAGACATTATTCTTTCTTGTCTCCTATAATTTTTACTTATTTATCATTTAAGTAATAAATGTCTATGATTTAATAAATTTAGAATAATTAATTTAATAAATTTAGAATATATCTAATTTAAGAGTAATAAAAGGAGAGTATCCAGTATGCTAAAACAATAAGGTCTGGTGCTAAAGTTATATTGTTTTAATGTTTCCTAGAGCATGAAAAGTGAATGTGTATATGCATGACCCTCAACAAAGTAACAGAATAAAACATCACATCCAAAACAAGTTAGATAAAAATGATCTAATTTCACACCAGTCCAGGATGATTAAAAACTCACAGCCAACACCTTATGATCACCACATTCAGCATCATATACATCCTATAAAGATGGTAAGCATCAGGCCATGCTGAGTAATGTAAAAGACTTGCTGGAAGCACAGCTTTCTAAGAGACGTCTGAAGATGTAAGCACAAGATTCCTGCTTCACTAGAGAGCACTAATGACTAAACTCCCATCACTGAAACTTTGACATAGACAATTTAACTTTGTATCCATCTCCTCAATATACCTTAACCATTTCACTGAAGAAGCAGGAGTTCTACTAATACGTATGGGGATGAATATAGCATCTTTAATAGAGAAGATGCATCAGTCTTTTGTCTCATGATAGTATCTGACCAAAAATATAGAAGTAGATTACAAAATCATTAATATTAACTTTTTTAATTTTTAAACTCCAACATAGCACCATAAGACTTCAAAGTTGAAAACAATGTCCACACCAGGAGAGGAAAAATGATCAATACAACTGTGTGGGATGTGGTGTCATTTCACTGGTCAAAATGCTGATGTGATATCAGCCAGAGTTACTTAATGCTCTCTCCTCTACCAAATATCAATTGTGTGTTCCCTTAGGTTCACCGGCAATCTTACAGGAATCACCCAGTTTTTAGATACCAAAGAAATCCAGAAATCAATACCCAGGTTATTATGCCATTATCAAAAAACTACAAAACCACTGGGTAGAAGTGATGCCGAAAGGTATTAAATATATTATATTTCAGTAACACACAACTAAAATAAAATAACAATTTAAAAGTTTCCAACTAAAATAATTTTTTAAACATTGATTTTCATTCATTTTATGCTGAATTTATTCCCAGAACATAAGCTTTTGCTTCTTCTATTTCTTCAGGGATATTGTCTTCTGAGCAACCTCATCTTGATTTAAGAACAATTGGTTAGACCAGAGAGCAGACAGCAGAAGCAAGAAAAACTATAATCCTACAGCCTGTGGAATGAAAACCACATTCACAGAAAGATAAACAAAATGAAAAGGTGGAGGACAATGTACCAGAAGAAGGAACAAGACAAAACTACAGGAAAACAACTAATGAAGTAGAAATAGGCAACCTTCCAGAAAAAGAATTCAGAATAATGAAAGTGGATGATCAAGGACCTTGGAAAAAGAATGGAGACAAAAACCAAGAAGATGCAAAAAATGTTTAACAACGACCTAGAAGAATTTAAGAACAAGCACCTAGAAGAACTAAAAAACAGAGATGAACAATACAATAACTGAAAGGAAAAATACTCTGGAAGGAATCAATACCAGAATAACTGAGGCAGAAGAGCAGATAAGTGACCTGGAAGATAGAATGGTGCAATTCACTGCTGTAGAACAGAATAAAGAAAAAAGAATGAAAGAAATGAAGATAGCCTAAAAGACCTCTGGGACAACATTAAATGCAACAACATTCACATTATAGGGGTTCCAGAAGGAAAAGAGAGAGAGACAGAATCCAAGAAAATATTTGGAGAGATTAGAGTCAAAAACTTCCCTAACATGGGAAAGGAAATAACCACCCAGCTCTAGGAAGTGCAGAGAGTCCCAGGCAGCATATCCAAGGATAAACATGCCAAGACACATAGTATTCAAACTGACAAAAATTAAAGACAAAGAAAAATAACTAAAAGCAACAAGGAAAAAATGAAAAATAACATACTAGGGAATCCCCATAATGTTAACAGCTGATTTCTCAGCAGAAACACTACAAGCCAGAAGGGAGTGGCATGATATATTTAAAGTGATGAAAGGGAAGAACCTGCAACCAAGATTACTCTACCTGGTGAGGATGTCATTCAGATTGGATGGAGAAAGCAAAAGCTTTAAAGACAAGCAAAAGCTAAGAGAATTCAGCACCACCAAACCAGCTCTACAACAAATGTTAAAGGAACTTCCCTAACTGCGAAACACAAGAGAGGAAAAGGACCTACAAAACAAAAACAAAACAATTAAGAAAACTGTAATGTGAATATACATATTGATAATTACCTTAAATGTAAATGGATTAAATGCTCCAACCAAAAGACATAGACTGGCTGAATGGTTACAAAAACAAGACCAAAACATATGCTAGCTACAAGAGACCCACTTCAGATGTAGGGACACATACAGACTGAAAGTGAGGGGATGGAAAAAGATATTCCATGCAAATGGAAATCAAAAGAAAGCTGGAGTAGCAATACTTGTATCAAATAAAATAGACTTTAAAATAAAGAAAGTTACAAGAGACAAGGAAGGACATGACATAATGATCAAGGGAACAATCCAAGAAGAAGATATGACAATTGTAAATATTTATGCACCCAATATAGGAGCACCACCATACCTAAGGCAAATGCTAAGAGATATAAAAGAGGAAATCAACAGTAACACAGTAATAGTGGGGAACTTTAACACCTCACTTACACCAATGGAAAGATCATCCAGACAGAAAATTAATTAGGAAACCCAAGTTGTAAAGGACACAATAGACCAGATATATTTAATTGATATTTATAGAAAACAGCTACACTTTCTTCTCAAGTGTACATGTCACATTCTCCAGGATAGATCACATCCTGGGTCACAACACAAGCCTTGGTAAATTTAAGAAAATTGAAATCATATCAAGTATCTTTTCTGACCACAACACTATGAGATTAGAAATAAATTACAGGAAAAAATGTAAAAAACACAAACAGATGGAGGCTAAACAATACATTACTAAATAACCAAGAGATCACTGAAGAAATCAAAGAGGAAATCAGAAAATATCTAGAGACAAATGACAACAAAAACACGACAATCCAAAAGCTACAGGATGCAGCAAAAGCAGTTCTAAGAGGGAAGTTTATAGCAATACAATCGTAACTCAAGAAACAAGAAAAATCTCAAATAAACAATCTAACCTTACAACTAAAGAAACTAGAGAAAGAAGAACAAACAAAACCCAAAGTTAGTAGGAGGAAATAAATCATAAAGATCAGAGCAGAAAAAAAATGAAATAGAAACAAAGAAAACAATAATAAAGATCGATAAAACTAAAACCTGGTTCTTTGACAAGATAAACAAAATTGATAAACATTTAGCGAGACCCATCAAGAAAAAGAGGGAGAGGACTCAAATCAGTAGAATTAGAAATGAAAGAAGAGAAGTTACAATGGACAATGCAGAAATACAAAGCATCATAAGAGACTACTACAAGCAACTCTAGGCCAATACAATGGACAACCTGGAAGAAATGGACAAATTCTTATAAAGGTATAACCTTCCAAGACTGAAGCAGGAAGAAAGAGAAAATATGAGCAGACCAATCACAAGTAATGAAATTGAAACTATAATTAAAAATCTTTCAACAAACAAAAGTCCAGGATCAGATGGCTTCACAGGTGAGTTCTATCAAACATTTAGAGAAGAGCTAATACCTATCTTTCTCAAACTCTTCCAAAAAACTGCAGAGGGAGGGCCACTCCCAAACACATTCTACAAGGCCACCATCACCCTGAAAACAAAGCCAGACAAAGATACTATGAAAAAAGAAAATTACAGACCAATATCAGTGATGAATAAAGATGTAAAAATCCTCTACATAATACTAGCAAACAGAATCCAAGAACATATTAAAAGGATACTACACCATGATCAAGTGGGATTTATCCCAGGGATGCAGGGATTCTTCAATATATGCAAATCAATCAATGTGATACACCCATTAACAAATTGAAGAAGAAAAACCATATGACCATCTCAATAGATGCATAAAAAGTTTTGACAAAATTCAACACCCATTTATGATAAAAACTCTC
This sequence comes from Lagenorhynchus albirostris, assembly GCF_949774975.1. NCBI lineage: Eukaryota > Metazoa > Chordata > Mammalia > Artiodactyla > Delphinidae > Lagenorhynchus > Lagenorhynchus albirostris. The sequence goes on along the minus strand of NC_083098.1, from coordinate 113,643,055 downwards.
CAGAATGTGGGCATAGTGGGAACCTACCTCAACATAATAAAGACCACATGCAACAAACCAACAACAAACATCATTCTCAATGGTGAAAAACTGAAAGCATTTCCTCTAAGATCAGGAACAAGACAAGGATGTCCACTCTCGCCAGTATTATTCAACATATTTTTGGAAGTCCTAGCCACAGCAATCACAGAAGAAAAAGAAATAAAAGAACTACAAACTGGAAAAGAAGAGCTAAAACTGTCTCAGTTTGTGGATGATATGATACTATACATAGAGAATCCTAAAGATGCCACCAGAAAACTACTGGTGAATCAATGAATCAATGAATTTGGTAAAGTAGCAGGATACAAAATTAATGCACAGAAATCTCTTGCATTCCTATACACTAACTATGAAAGATCAGAAAGAGAAAATAAGGAAACAATCCCATTCACCATTGCAATGGAAAGAATAAAATACCTAGGAGTAAACTTACCTAAAGAGACAAAACACCTGTATGCAGAAAACTATAAGACACTGATGAAAGAAATCAAAGATGAAACAAACAGATGGAGAGATATAGCATGTTTTTAGATTGGAAGAATCAATATTGTGGAAATGACTACACTACCCAAAGCAATCTACATATTCAATGCAATCCCTATCAAATTACCGATAGCATTTTTCACAGAAGTAGAACAAAAGATTTTAAAATTTGTGTGGAGGCTCAAAAAACCCCAAATAGCCAAAGCAATCTTAAGGGAAAAATACCGAGCTGGAAGTATCAGATTCCCTGACTTCCAACTATACTACAAAGCTACAGTAATAAAGACAATATGGTACTGGCACAAAAACAGAAATATACATCAATGGAACAGGATAGAAAACCCAGAGATAAACCCACTCACCTATGGTCAACTAATCTATGACAAAGGAGGCAAGGATATACAATGGAGAAAAGACAGTCTCCTCAATAAGTGGTGCTGGGAAAACTGGACAGCTACATGTAAAAGAATGAAACTAGAACACTCCCTAACAGTATACACAAAAATAAACTCAAAATGAATTAAAGACCTAAATGTAAGACGAGAAACTATAAAACTCTTAGAGGAAAACATAGGTAGAATGCTCTTTTTTTAAAAAACATCTTTATTGGAGTATAATTGCTTTAAAATGGCATGTTAGTTTCTGCTTTATAACAAAGTGAATCAGTTATACATATACATATGTTCCCATATCTCTTCCCTCTTGCATCTCCCTCCCTCCCACCCTCCCTATCCCACCCCTCTAGGTGGACACAAAGCACCAAACTGATCTTCCTGTGCTATGTGGCTGCTATCTATTTTACATTTGGTAGTGTATATATGTCCATGTCAGTCTCTCACTTCATCCCAGCTTACCCTTCCCCAGCCCCCTGTCCTCAAGTCCACTCTACATGTCTGCATATTTATTCCTGTCCTGCCCCTCGGTTCATCAGAATCTTATTATAGCTTCCATATATATGTGTTAGCATACAGTATTTGTTTTTCTCTTTCAGACTTACTTCTCTCAGTAAGACAGTCTCTAGGTTAATCCACTTCAATAAAAATAACTCAATTTCATTTATTTTTATACCTTAGTAATATTCCATTGTATATAAGTGCCACATCTTCTTAATTCATTCATCTGTCGATGGACACTTAGGTTACTCCTATGTCCTGTCTATTGTAAATCGTGCTGCAGTGAACATTGTGATATATGACTCTTTTTGAGTTATGGTTTTCTCAGGTTATATGCCCAGTCATGGGATTGCTGGGTTGTATGGTAGTTCACTTTTTAGTTTTTTAAGGAACCTCCATACTGTACTCCATAGTGGCTGTATCAACTTACGTTCCCACCAACAGTGCAAGAGTGTTCCCTTTTCACCACACCCTCTCCAGCATTTGTTGTTTGTACATTTTTTAATGATGGCCATTCTGACCTGTGTGAGGTGAGACCTCCTTGTAGTTTTGATTTCCATTTTTCTAATGATTAGTAATGTTGAGGATTCTTTCCTGTGTTTGTTGGCAATCTGTATATCTTCTTTGGAGAAAGGTCTATTTAGGTCTTCTACCCATTTTTGGATTGGGTTGGGGTTTTTTTTGATATTTCAGCTGCATGAGCTGCTTGTATGTTTTGGAGATCAATCCTTTGTCAGTTGTTTAGTTTGCAAATATTTTGTCCCATTCTGAGGGTTGTATTTTCATCTTGTTTATGGTTTCCTTTACTGTGCAAAAGCTTTTAAGTTTCATTAGTTTGTTTATTTTTGTTTTTATTTCCCATTTATTTTATTTCCCATTTGTATATTTTTGTTTTTATTTCCCTTTCTCTAGAAGGTGTGTCAAAAAGGATCTTGCTGTGATTTATGTCATAGAGTGTTCTGCCTATGTTTTCCTCTAAGAGTTTTATAGTGTCTGGCCTTACATTTAGGTCTTTAATTCATTTTGAATTTATTTTTGTGTATGGTATTAGGGAGTGTTCTAATTTCATTCTTTTACATATAGCTGTTCAGTTTTCCCAACACCATTTATTGAAGAGGCTGACTTTTCTGCATTGTATATTCTTGCTTCTTTTATCAAAGATAAGGTGACCATATGTGCATGAGTTTATCTCTGGGCTTTCTATCCTGTTCCATTGATCAATATTTCTGTTTTTATGCCAGTACCATACTGTCTTGATTACTGTAGCTTTGTACTTTAGTGTGAAGTCAGGGAGCATGATTCCTCCAGCTCCATTATTCTTTCTCAAGATTGCTTTGGCTATTCGGGGTCTTTTGTGTTTCCATACAAAACTGTGAAATTTTTGTTCTAGTTCTGTGAAAAATGCCATTGGTAGTTTGATAGGAATTGTGTTGAATATGTAGATTGCTTTGGGTAGTATAGTCATTTTCACAATGTTGGTTCTTCCAATCCAAAAACATGGTATATCTCTCCAACTGTCTGTATCATCTTTAATTTCTTTTATCAGTCTCTTATAGTTTTCTGCATATAGGTCTTTTGTCTTCTTAGGTAGGTTTATTACTAGGTATTTTATTCTTTTCGTTGCAATGGTAAATGGGAGTGTTTCCTTAATGCCGCTTTCAGATTTTTCATCGTTAGTGTATAGGAATGCAAGAGATTTCTGTGCATTAATTCTGTACCCTGCTACTTTACCAGATTCATTGATTAGCTCTTGTAGTATTCTGGTAGCATATTTAGGATTCTCTATGTATGGTATCACGTCATCTGCAAACAGTGACAGTTTTAATTTTTTAATTCTTCTTTTCCAGTTTAGATTGCTTTTATTTCTTTTTCTTCTCTGATTCCTGTGACTGAAACTTCCGAAACTATGGTGAAAGTGGGCAACCTTGTCTTTTCCCTGATCTTAGTGGAAATGGTTTCAGTTTTTTTTTTTTTTTTTTGGTTTCAGTTTTTCACCGTTGAGAATGATGTTGGCTGTGGTTTTGTCATTTATGGCCTTTATTATGTTGAGTTAAGTTCCCTCTATGCCTACTTTCTGGAGGATTTTTATCATAAATCGATGTTGAATTTTGTCAAAAGGTTTTTCTGCATCTATTGAGATGATCATATGGTTTTTATTCTTTAATTTGTTAATATGGTGTATCACATTGATTGATTTGTGTATACTATAGAATACTTGCATTCCTGGGATAAACCTCACTTGATCATGGTGTATAATCCTTTTAATGTGCTGTTGGATTCTCTTTGCTAGTATTTTGTTGAGGTTTTTGCATCTATGTTCATCAGTGATATTGGCCTGTAGTTTTCTTTTTTTGTGACATCTTTGTCTGGTTTTGGTATCAGGGTGATGGTGGCCTCACAGAATGAGTTTGGGAGTGTTCCTCCCTCTGGTATATTTTGAAAGAGTTTGAGAAGCATAGGTGTTAGCTCTTCTCTTAATGTTTGATAGAATTTGCCTGTGAAGCCATTTGGTCCTGGGCTTTTGTTTGTTGGAAGATTTTTAATCACAGTTTCAATTTCAGTGCTTATAATTTGTCTGTTTATATTTTTTATTTCTTCCTGGTTCAGTCTCTGATGGTTGTGCTTTCCTAAGAATGTGTCCATTTCTTCCAGGTTGTCCTTTTTTTTTTTTTTTGTGGTACACGGGCCTCTCACTGCTGTGGCCTCTCCTGTTGCGGAGCAACAGGCTCCGGACGTGCAGGCTCAGCAGCTATGGCTCACGGGCACAGCCGCTCCACGGCATGTGGGATCTTCCTGTACCGGGACACGAACCCGTGTCCCCTGCATTGGCAGGCAGACTCTCAACCACTGCACCACCAGGGAAGCCCCCCAGGTTGTCCATTTTATTGGTATATAGTTACTTGCAGTAATCTCATGTGATCCTTTGTATTTCTGCAGTGTCAGTTGTTACTTCTTCTTTTTAATTTCTACTTCTATTGATTTGAGTCTTCTCCTTTTTTTTCTTCATGAGTCTGGCTAATGGTTTAACACTTTTGTTTATCTTCTTAAATAACCAGATTTTATTTTTATTGATCTTTGCTATCATTTCCTTTTTTTTTCATTTATTTCCAATCTGATCTTTATGATTTCTATCCTTTTGTTAACTTTGGGGTTTTTTGTTCTTCTTTCTGTAATTGGTTTTTGTGTAAGGTTAGGTTGTTATTTGAGTGGTTTCTTGAGTTAGGATTGTATTGCTATAAACTTCCCTCTTAGAACTGCGTTTGCTACATTCCATAGATTTTGGGTCATCGTGTTTTAATTGTCATTAGCTTCCAGATACTTTTTGATTTCTCTTTGATTTCTTCAGTGATCTCTTGGTTATTTTGTAGCATATTGTTTAGCATCCATGTGTTTGTATTTTTTACAGATTTTTTCCTGTAATTGATATCGAGTCTCATGGCATTGTTTTCAGGAAAGATACTTGATAGGATTTCAATTTTCTTAAATTTACCAAGGCTTGATTTGTGACCCAAGATATGATGTATCCTGGAGAATGTTCCATGAGCACTTGAGAAGAAAATGTATTCTGTTGTTTTTGGATCAAATGTCCTATAAATATCAATTAAGTCCATCTTGTTATGTGTCACTTAAAGCTTCTGTTTCCTTATTTATTTTCATTTTGGATGATCTGTCTATTGGTGAAAGTGGGGTGTTAAAGTCCCCGACTATGATTGCATTATTGTCGATTTCCCCTTTTATGGCTGTTAGCATTTGCCTTAGGTATTGTAGTGCTCCTTTGTTGGGTGTGTAAATATTTATAATTATTATATATTCTTGGATTGATCTCTTGAGCATTATGTAGTGTCCTTCTTTGTCTTTTGTATTAGTCTTTGTTTTAAAGTCTATTTTGTCTGATATGAGAATTGCTACTCCATCTTTGTTTTGATTGCCATTTGCATGGAATATCATTTTCCATCCTCTCACTTTCAGTCTGTAGGTGTCCCTAGGTCAGAAGTGGGTGTCTTGTAGACAGCATTTGTATAGATCTTGTTTTTGTATCCATTCAGCCAGTCAATGTGTTTTGATTGGAGCCTTAAACCATTTATATTTAAGGTAGTTATCTCTATGTATGTTCCTATTACCATTTTCTTAATTTTTCTGGGTTTGTTATCATAGGTCTTTTCCTTCTCTTGTGTTTCCTGCCTAGAGAAGTTTCTTTAGCATTTGTTGTAAAGCTGATTTGGTGGTGCTGAATTCTCTTAGGTTTTGCTTGTTTGTAAAGTTTTTAATTTCTCCGTCTAATATGAATGAGATTCTTGCTGGGTAGCGTAATCTTGGTTGTAGTTTTTTCCCTTTCATCACTTTAAATATGTCATGTCACTCCATTCTGGCTTCCAGAGTTTCTCCTGAAAGATCAACTGTTAACCTTATGGGGATTTCCTTGTATGTTATTTGTTGTTTTCCCCTTGATGCTTTTAATACTTTTACTTTGTAGTTACTTTGTGATAGTTTGATTAATATGTAGTTACTTTGTGATAGTTTGATTAATATGTAGTTACTTTGTGATAGTTTAATATGTGTCTTGGTGTGTTTCTCCTTGAATTTATCCTGTATGGGACTCTCTGCACTTCCTGGACTTGATTGACTATTTCCTTTCCCATATTAAGGAAATTTTCAACTATAACCTCTTCAAATATTTTCTCAGTGTCATTCTTTTTCTCTTCTTCTTCTCGGACCCCTATAATTTGAATGTTGGTGTGTTTAATATTATCCCAGAGGTCTCTGAGACTGTCCTCATTTCTTTTCATTCTTTTTTCTTTTTTCTGCTCTGCAGTAGTTACTTCCACTACTTTATTTTCTAGTTCACTTATCCCTTCTTCTCCCTCAATTATTCTGTTCTTGATACCTTCTAGAGAACTTTTAAGTTCATTTATTGTGTCATTCATCATTTTTGTTTGCTCTTTAGTTTTCTAGGTCCTTGTTAAATATTTTTTATATTTTCTCCATTTTATTTCCAAGATTTTGGATCATCTTTACTATCATTACTGTGAATTCTTTTTCAGGTAGACTGCCTATTTCCTCTTCGTTTGTTTGGTCTGGTGGGTTATTACCTTGCTCCTTCATCTGCTGCGTATTTCTCTGTCTTCTCATTTTGCTTAACTTACTGTGTTTGGGGTCTCGTTTTCACAGGCTGCAGGTTCATAGTTCTCGTTGTTTTTTTGTGTGTGCCCCCAGTGGGTAAGGTTGGTTCAGTGGGTTCTGTAGGCTTCCTGTTGGAAGCAACTGGTGCCTGTGTTCTTGTGGATGTGGCTGGATCTTTTCTTTCTTGTGGGCAGGACCACATTCAGTGGTGTGTTTTGGGGTGTCTGTGACCTTATTATGATTTTAGGCACCCTCTCTGCTAATGGGTTTATGTTGTGTTCCTGTCTTGCTAGTTATTTGCCATAGTGTGTCTAGCACTGTAGCTTGCTGGCCGTTGAGTGAAGCTGGGTCTTAGCCTTGAGATGGAGATCTCTGGGAGAGCTTTTGTCATCTGATATTATGTGGAGCCAGGAGGTCTCTGGTGGACCAATGTCCTGAACTCGGCTCTCCTACCTCAGAGGCTCAGGCCTGACACCCAGCCAGAGCTCCAAGACTCTGTCAGCCACACAGCTCAGAAGCAAAGGGAGAAGAAATAGAAAGAAAGAAAGAAAGAAAGAAAGAAAGAAAGAAAGAAAGAAAGAAAGAAAGAAAGAAAGAAAGAAAGAAAGAAAGAAAGAAAGAAAGAAAGAAAGAAAGGAAGGAAGGAAGGAAGGAAGGAAGGAAGGAAGGAAGGAAGAAAGGAAGGAAGAAGAAAGAAAGAAAGAAAGAAAAGAAAGAAGGAAGGAGAAAGAAAGAAAGAAAAAAGAAGAAATAAATAAGGAAAAGTTATTTAAATAAAAAATAAATTATTAAAAAAATTAAAATGTAATTTATAAAAAAGAAAGAGAGAAAGAGAGAGCAGCCAAACCTAAAAGCAAATCCAACAGTGATAAGAAGCACTAAAAACTATACAAAAAAAAAAAAACAGAAAAAACAGACAGAGAAAACCCTTGGACAAATGGTAAAAGCAAAGCTATACAGAAAAAAATCACACAAAGAAGCATACACACTCACAAAAAGAGAAAAAAGAAAAAGAAAATATATATCTATATATTAAAAAGAAAAGGAAGAGAGCAAATCTACAGTTGCTTCCAAAGTCCACCCTCTCAATTTTGAGATGATTCGTTGTCTGTTCAGGTATTCCACAGATGCAGGGTACATCAAGTTGATTGTGGAGATTTAATCCGCTGCTCCTGAGGCTGCTGGGAGAAATTTCCCTTTCTCTTCTTTATTGGCACAGGTTGTGGGGTTCAGCTTTGGATTTGGCCCCACCTCTGCATGTAGGTTGCCTGAGGGCATCTGTTCCTGCCCAGACATGATAGGATTAAAGCAGCAGCTGATTAGGAGGTTCTGGCTCACTCAGGTTGGGGGAGGGTGGTGTACAGCATGTGGGGGTAGCACCGCATATGATCACCACCTGTGATGGCAGAGGTTGATGTGACATTGCCACAGCCTGAGGAGCGCCGTGTGTTCTCCCGGGAAAGTTGTCCCTGGATCTCGGGACCCTGGCAGTGGCGGGCTGCACAGGCTCCCAGTGGAGTGTGGGTAGTGACACATACTTGCACACAGGATTCTTGGTGGCAGCGGCAGCAGCGTTAGCGCTTCATGCCCATCTCTGGGGTCTGAGCTGATAGCCATGGCTCGCGCCTGTCTCTGGAGCTCGCTTAGGCACTGCTCTGCCTTCTCTGGGCACACTGGGAAGGAATCCCCTTTCTTTGCACTCCCAGAAACAATGGTCACTTGCCTCTTCAGCAGATCCAGACACTTTCCCCAACTCCCTCCCGGCTAGCTGTGGCGCACTAGCCTCCTTCAGGCTGTGTTCACACAGCCAACCCCAGTCCTCTCCCTGGAATCCGACCTCTGAAGCCCGAGCCTCAGATCCCAGCCCCCACCCACCCCGGCTGGTGAGCAGACAAGCCTCTCAGGCTGGTGAGTGCTGGTCAGCACTGATCCTCTGTGGGGGAATCTCTCCGCTTTGCCCTCTGCAACCCTGTTGCTGCACTCTCCTCTGTGGCTACCAAGCTTCCCCCCACCCACCCAACCCCCATCTCCACCAGTGAAGGGGCTTCCTAGTGTATGGAAACTTTTCTTCCTTCACAGCTCCCTCCCAAAGGTGCAGGTCCCATCTCTATTGTTTTGTCTCTGTTTTTTTCTTTTATCTTTTGCCCTAACCAGGTACATGGGGAGTTTCTTGCCTTTTGGGAAGTCTGAAGTCTTCTGCCAGCATTCAGTAGGTGTTCTGTAGGAGTTGTTCAGTTGTTGGAAGGAAGGTGATCTCCACATCATACTCCTCCGCCATCTTGATGATCCCTCTAATCCTCTCCAGAACACTCTTTGACATAAATCACAGCAAGACCCCTTTTGACCCACCTCCTAGAGTAATGGAAATAAAAACAAAACAAAAAAATGGGACCTAACGAAACTTAAAAGTTTTTGCACAGCAAAGGAAACTATAAACAAGACAAAAAGACAAGCCTCAGAATGGGAGAAAATATTTTCAAATGAATCAATGGACAAAGGATTAATCTCCAAAACATATAAATAGCTCATACAGCTCAATATTAAAAAAACAAAAACCCAATCCCAAAATGGGCAGAAGACCTAAATAGACATTTCTCCAAAGAAGACATACAGATGGCCAAGTGGCACATGAAAAGCTGCTCAACATCACTAATTAGTAAAGAAATGCAAATCAAAACTACATTGAGGTATCACCTCACATGGGTCAGAATGGGCATTATCAGAAAATCTACAAACAGCAAATGCTGGAGAGGGTATGGAGAAAAGGGGACTCTCTTGCACTGTTAGGGGGAATGTAAATTGATATAGTCACTATGGAGAACAGTATGAAGGTTCCTTAAATAACTAAAAATCGAATTACCATATGACTCAGCAATCCCACTATTGAGCATATACCCAGAGAAAACCATAATTCAAACAGATACATGCACCCCAATATTCATTGCAGCACTATTTATAATAGCCAGGTCATGGAAGCAACTTATATGCCCCCAACAGACTAATGTATAAAGAAGATGAGGTACATGGGCTTCCCTGGTGGCACAGTGGTTGAGAGTCTGCCTGCTGATGCAGGGGACACGGGTTCGTGCCCCAGTCCGGGAAGATCCCACATGCCGCGGGGCGGCTGGGCCTATGAGCCATGGCCGCTGAGCCTGCGCGTCCGGAGCCTGTGCTCCGCAGCAGTACATATATACAATGGAATATTACTCAGTCATAAAAAGGAACGAAATTGGCTCATTTGTAGAGACATGGATGGACCTAGAGACTCTCATACAGAGTGAAGTAAGTAAGAAAGAGAAAAACAAATATCATATATTAACACATATATGTGGAATATAGAAAAATGGTACAGATGAACCGGTTTGCAAGGCAGAAGTAGAGACAAAGATATAGAAAACAAAAATATGGACACAAAGGAGGGAAAGTGGGGGGAGGGTTGTTGGTGGTGATGGGATGAATTGGGAGACTGGGAATGACATATATATACTTATATGTATAAAATAGATAACTAATAAGAACCTGCTGTATAAAAAGTAAATTAATTAAATTACATTAAAAAAGAAAAATTGGGTTTTCTTTTTTAACTTTTAATTTTATATTGGAGTATAGTTGATTAACAATGTTGCATTAGTTTCAGGTGTACAACAAAGTGATTCAGTTACAAATATACATGTACTATTCTTTTTCAAATTCTTTTCCCAGTCAGGTAGTTACACAATATTGAGCAGGGTTCCCTGTGCTATACAGGTGGTCCTTGTTGGTTATCCATTTTAAATATAGATCAATGAATTCTTTTTCAGTAAGATCATCTCCCTATTGCAGGGTGAGCTAATGTATGGGTTAATCCACCCATGAGCTCTGTGAATAGGCAGCACACCCTAAGGGGATTTGTTCACCTGGATGTTCTTAACGATTAGAGAATCTACATTTAAACTATTAAATTCAGTATTATTCTGCGTTTTTAAGCAAGTGCAGCAAAAAGTCAGCACTCTTTTGGGGCCACGGATCCTGTGTCCAGACCCACTGTTTTGTCTGAGCAAACCTACCAACTCCACCACTGTAGTAATGGAATGGTGCACACTTGCTTTTGTAAAGTGTCATCTTTCAGATACTTGGTGGCTATTCAGATACACATACACTTGATGGCCTGCGCCGTTTCACAGGTGTTCTTAAAGTGCACACAAAGATTTAAAACTCTTGAAATGCATGATTTTGTGGGATTTTCTCAGTCAAGTGCATAGCAAACAGTTTTCAGATATCACCTTAGTCTACTTGCAGAAAGAGCAGGATGAAATATTTTTGAAAAATATACTTGTAGTATGTCATCAGAAAACTAAAGAAATGGTGTTCTGTTGAGAAGTCTTGGATAAAAATATGTTTGGTTGCCAGATACTTGTGAGTCAAAATCCACAGATAATAATTGAGAACTAAAACTTCCTTTAGATCAAATGAGTATTGGGTATAGAATTTCTCAGACTTGTCTGTAAGCATGCTGATGTGGGATCTCTTTGGTGTGGTCTCTTTTCCTCTCCTCTGGGTCTCACACATATTTCATGGCTGGCTCCATACTTCCTGCTCAAATCTGTTCTCTCACCTATTTTTCCACTTTCATTGAAGTACATCAATCCATTCAATCCATTCAGCTAGGAAATTCTGTCATCCATCTCTCCCCATCCAACTGGCCAAGTCCTAGTGATTTTGCTTCTTTTTTACATTTATTATTTTTAAAATTATTTTTATTTATTTATTTTTATTGAAGTATAGTTGATTTACAATGTTGTGTTAGTTTCAGGTGTATAGCAAAGTGATTCAGTTATGCACATATATATCTATCCTTTTTCAGATTCTTTCCTCTTACAGGCTATTACAGAATATTGAGTAGAGTTCCCTGTGCTATACAGCAGATCCTTGTTGGTTATCTATTTTATACATAGTGGTGTGGATTCTGCTTCTTAAACCTCCCTCAACTCTTTCCTTTCATTTTTAGCCTCTCTATGATAGCTTTAGTTAGGCCCTCATTTCTCTCACTTAGATTTAGAAATTATGTTAGTTTATCTCTCTGCTTCAGTCTCTTTCTTTCCAATTCACCTTCCCTATTAGCATAAGTGTTTTCTTTCTCAACTACCTAAGTGATATGTCATTCCCTACTTAAAGACTCAAATACTTGTATGGCTCCTTATTGCCTGTGAGAGTGCTGTTTATATTTTTTAATGTTACAATATGCTGTAATAAGGGCTAGAGTTGACACATGCAAGATATATCAGTGTTGCAAAAGTGGGTAAGATCAACACTAATCTGTTATGATGCAAAACTTCCTTTATCTTCTTCACTACTCAAAGGAGGGATCACACCCTTGGAATAGGGGATGATTTACAAAAAAACTGGATATTTTTGTAAAATTAAGATACTTAATTTACTTTTCAGTAAATTAAGCTGAACCTAGAACACAGGTTTTGGAGTCAAATAGTCATAAATTCAATTTTCTGATATACCATATAAGAGATGTGTATTTGGGCAGGTCATTATACCTTTCTAAGTCCAGTTTTTAACCTGTGAATTGAGGATAATTATGCCTGTATGAGAGTTTCTGTGACAGTTCATTAAGGCAATTGATTTAATGCCCTGGACACAGTGCCTAGTACATAGTATGTAACCATAAGTGTTAGTTCTCATCCCTGTAAAGACATGTAGGGATACAAGAGAATGCCTCACTGTGAAAAGTTATTTCAAGCAGGAAAAAGCACACAAAATGGCCTGTCCATGGGGAACAGCGTGGCCTATTTGAGGAACTCTAAGTGACAAAGAAGTTTGAAAGGGAAAAAAAACAGAAGATGAGAATTGAGATAAAGTAGTGGCTTGTTCATAGAGGGCCTTATGTTCTATTTTACCTTCTGGGCTTTCTTCTCTTTGATTTCTTCAATCAAGTCTCTTCAGTTTTCTTGTCATTTTCATTACCTTCATAACTAAGCTTATGAACTTTGTAGACCATATTCACTGCTTCTTCTTCCTCAACCCACTTCAGTCTAGAATCTAGCCCTATCACTCCACTGACATTATCATCATCAATGTCACCAACAAATTCTTAATGGTCACATCAAATGGACACTTGTCAGTCTACAGTTTTCTTGAACTCTTGGCAAGATTTTGATATATGACTCGCCTTTTGGAAGGTCACTTCCTTCTTGACTTTGATTATTTTTTTCACTCTCATGGTTTTATTTTGATCTCTCTGTACCTTCCTTTTCCATCTCTTTCAAGAGATCTTAATCCTTTGCTATCTCTTAAATATGTGATTCTGTCCTTGGATCTTTTCTTTCTTCATTCTGGATTCTCTCATCCTCAAAAGTGACACCAGGTATCCACTAAGTACTTATTATTCTCAAATCTAAAATATATCTGTCATCCACACTCTCTACTTATAACTTCCATCTCCCCACTAGACTAAGTTTTATAACAGCCAAAACCATATTTTCCTTGTTCACTCCTTTGAACAACTATCTGACTGTGGTAGACTGTACTTCTCTTCTCAGTTCTTTGTCCCTTGCTGTATTCACATCTATGTGCCTTTACATTCCCTCCTTTAGAGACAGCATACTTTCCCCCAACAAACTGATATAAGACTTGGCCAAATGACTTGCTTTGGTCAATGCAGTATGGGCAAAGTGACACTATGTCAGTTCCAAACCTACTCATAAGAAATGTCATGTCCATCATTAAAAAGTCCACAAACAATAAATGCTGGTGACGGTGTAGAAAAGGGAACCCTCTTACACTGCTGATAGAAATGTAAATTGCTTCAGCCACTATGGAGAACAGTATGGAGGTTTCTCAAAAAACTAAAAACAGAGCTACAATATGATCCTGCAATCCCATTCCTGGGCATACATCCAGAAAAAAACTATAATTTGAAGAGCTACATGCACCCCTATGTTCATAGCAGCACTATTTACATTAGCCAAGACATGGAAACAACCTAAATGTCCATCGACAGATGAATGGATAAAGAAAATGTACATATGTACAATGGAATATTACTCAGCCATTAAAAAGAATGAAATAATGCCATTTGCAGCAACATGGGTGGACCTAGAGATTATCATACAAAGAGAAGTAGGTCAGAAAGAGAAAGACAAATACCATATGATATCACATATGTGAAATCTGCAATATGACACAAGAGAATTTATCTATGAAACTGAAACAGACTCACAGAGAACAGACTTGTGGTTGCCAAACGGGAGAGAAAGATTGGGAATTTGGGATTAGTAGATGTGAACTATTATATATAGGAGGTATAAACAACAAGGTCCTACTGTATAGCACAGGGAAATATATTCAATATACTGTAATAAACCATAGTGGAAAAGAATATGAAAAAGAATATATATATAACAGAATCACTTTGCTGTACACCAGAAACAAACTCAACATACATATAACAGAATCACTTTGCTGTACACCAGAAACAAACTCAACATTGTAAATCAACTATACTTCAATAAAATAAAGTTAAAAAGAAGTGTCATGTGTTCCCACCCTCCCTTCTGGGAGTTTTCAGACTCTGTCATGAGAAGAGCTTTCTCTGGGAAACTGGTGCCCCTTCAGCCTGAAGCCCAGAGTGATTCTGATGGAACAGAACCATCCCAGCGATCCTTCAGGTGTGCAGAGTGAAGCAGAACAGCTCCAACCAACCCACAGTTTTGTGAATGAGATAATAAAGGAGTATTTTTTAAGCTGCTGAAATTGAGTGATTTGTTATGCAGTATCTTTGTAACTATAGCTAACAGAGACACTAGCTGCATTTCAACCCTTGTGATGGAAAGATAGGGAAATAGGAATAAATCAGATGGATTTATAGATTTAATGCTGTGGCATTGGAGTTTTTGCCTGATTACTTCTATTTCCTCAATGTAGAATGAGAAGACTCAGTTACTTGAGAAGTGGACTGGGTGCAGAAGGAAGGGTGAGAAGAAATTGAAATTATAAGATAAAAGTCTTAAAGCATGTGGAAATGGAGTATGGGAAAAGGAAAACTGTTGGTTCTTCAGGCAGTCTAGTACTTTTATTCGTAAGTTTACTAGCTATACGAATTTTGACTTTTGTGACTCATTTTATATGTTTTCTACTTATTTTTCAAAATCTGAGTCATAATTTTCTTTTGAATTTGTGTGAGTTTCTTCATGTACCAAGGTATTATGCTTTGGCATGTTTTTTATAAGTCTTTTTCCATTTGGGAGGTCGCCTTATATTTTTGCTCATAATTTGGGGCATAGAGAATATTTTATTTTATTTATATGGTCTAGAGAATGTTTTATTTTATTTGAGTGGTAAAATCTATCAGTCACTTCCTTTGTTTTATTTTCCATGCTTCTAACGAAACTTCTATAAAAAGTTCAGGAAAATAAAGATTTTTTTTTTTAGCACAATTTTAGAATTTTAGAGCTAGACGTCATCATTTTCACATAAGAATTTCATTGAGAAAGATGTGGTTTAGAGAGGTTAGAAGACCTCTAAGCGGTACAGCCTACGGCAGAAAGCAGTTCTGCCTAACTCCTGGGCAGTTTATGATACTAACCGATGGTCCCAATCCCATCTCTTTTGATAATATCTAATATTCCAAAGCTAGGAAGCCTCAAATTTCACTTATGCTCATATGGCATAGAGATGATAACAGAAAGCTACTTTGTTCTCTGGATGGTCTAGAGCAGGGGTCCCCAACCCCTGGGCCATGGACCGCTACCGGTCCCCGGCCTGTTAGGACCCTGGCCACAGAGCAGGAAATGAGCGGTGGGCGAGCAAGCCAAGCTTCATCTGCCGCTCCCCATCGTTCCCCATCGTTCATATTACCACCTGAACCATCCCCCACAAAAAAGTTTGGAGACCGCTGGTCTAAAGAATTAGGCTTTTTGGGCTGTGCCTCTTTCCTGGTGCTGCCAGACTGCAATTCTCGTTTATGACACCTGTGCCTTGTTACTTTTTGTGTCTCTACAAAAGTGTCTCATGGATTCTTTTTAAGTTGAACCTCAAACTGGATCAAAGATACTCGGCTTTTGTTTGAACATGGGATGGAATTCAAATATTATTAAAAGTTTAAAGCATAACAATAGAGTGGGGTTATCTGCTGTAAACACAATTTTAATATTTTTGGCTGTATTAATGAAATTCTATGCAGTTTGTGCTTTTGGAGGGACTCTCCCCTATATAATAGTATTTTCCTTCAGTTGCTAGTGCAAAGAGGAAGAAAAAGGAAAATCATTTTTGAGAATTTCAGCATGTAAAAACTAGCACAGAGAGGTTGGAACATAGTCCTAGGAGCAAGGAGGCACTTTTATTTAGTTGTATGGATTTCAAGATAAGAATTTCCCCTCAAAATCTTTCCTAGATGAAAATTATTCAGATGTTAAGCAAAATTTCTAATTAACTAGTCACTTTGCAATGAGATCTTTAAGAGAACTGTTGAATCCGATGTTGTAAAGAAAACTTTTGTATTCAAATTGGCACATCGAAAAGAGGAGGGGATCATTCTAAATATTCTCAGTTGTTATTTTCCACAAATCCACTCAATGCTAGTCAGAAAAATTTTGTTACAGCTGTTAATCCAGGCAGGCATAACTTTCTCCACATGATTATGTGAATATTTAAGTCTCCGTCCCACTAACAAGAGCACAATAACACTTTTACAAATAGCTAAAAACATTTTCAGTTGGCAGAAGTTCTTACCAGGCATGAAATTTTTACTAGTCCTGCTATGTACATTGTGATAATGATGACACATCTCTTAGCCATCAGTATCTGTATCTTGAGCATGCCCAGTAACATTCCCGTAGATTATTATTTACATTTTTATTAATACCCTTCTTGGAGAATTTGTCTTTTAGTAAAAGTAGCCTTAGTCTTTGCTAATTTGCATAACAAGTTGTGTGTGGGTATCTGTGTGTTTGTATGCATGTGTATATCTGTGTGTTTTACTTAAAAACCTTTGGCCTAGGTGAGCTTTGTTCTCTGAGTCTCTGAGCAGCTTGTTTTCTCAGTTGTGTACATTTTCTTGAAAACAAGAGCCCTCAGCTGATGAGAAATATACAATATCTTAGAAAGGAGCAAGTCCCCATCTGCTAGGCTTTGTATTTTTTCTGATTTTCCATAGCAAGGGAGTATTTTGACTTTCTACCCCTGATATTGGGTAGGCCAGCTTGAATGCTACGGAAAGTACTTACGTAGCCAGTTAGAGGTGATGGGTGCAGGAGTAACTGCTACGTTGTGGATTGAGTCCTACCAGGTAACATGTAAAACAGTGAGTTTATGAATAGCTTAGCAGCATGTCTGCATCTATATTGTTGTATTTCTCAGTTGGAGTATCAATGACATTTCATGTAAACCAATTCTTTACTAGACTGGATTTCCAGGAATACACAAAGGATATTTACGTCCTTGGTCACTGCCAACATAATGCAAGTAACACACCGCAGTCATTCTGATGATCCGAAATGCCCTCACACATTTTCAGATACTTCAAAGAGTGATAGGTGACACCCCAGCTTGAGAACCATTAAATGAAAGATTTCATAAAGATATTATAGACACATTTAATAAAATGTTCCTGGCACCACCAGCTAAGGAAACCAGCTCCTGATGCAGGGGACAGAGAGGGGAAATGACACGGATTTATTCTATGCTGAGGCTTCTGCAATGGTTCTATTTTAGATCTGAACTGACTCCTTGAACCAGGAGTGGTTTTTGTTTTTGTTTCTGTTTTGAAATTAACTCAATATATCAAGTCCATAAACTTGTTCTATCTACCTCTACTTTTTCATGTGGGCAATGAACTGTACTTGGGTGACTTGAGAAATATAGGGAACCTGAAATTTTAGAAGAATATAAATGCATCTAATTAGTTATCACAAAGGCCACATGAGATAGTATTCTTTAGTTTTATTAAACAGAGCAAAGGTGGCTTTCTTTAGAAAGAAATAACTTAAAAAAATGTGAGTATAGACTTTCAATACACACACATGCATACACACACACACACACACACACACACACACACACACACACCCCTGCATGGAAACCCAAGAATATGAAGAAAATAAGTATAATGATTCATAGACCATCTTCTCTATGCCAAGCACTTTGCTAGGCAATGAACCTATAGAATCTTTACTTCTGTAAAGGTTACAGATCACTAAAAGTAAGGCAAGTATATTTTACAAATGAGGAAACTGAAGTGGAGAGAGTTTGAGTAACCTGGATATTGGACATGCAATATTTTATACAGCCAGGACTCCAACCTAGTGTGTGATTTCAAAATTTATAGATTTTAATATATTTTTCAGTGCATGTGGATTAGATTACAACAGGAGTAAAGGTGGCATTATTAATTTTATGGGAGTGATTTATCCCAGTTAAAGAAGAATGTTGATAGTACTGTTTTTAGATATTTCACAAAATTAAGAATGACTGAGAAATTGTAGAGGACTTTGATTCTATAGATATCAACCAAGAGTTCCTTAAATTATTGATAATATTGGAATGCTCAGAAGGTAGATGAAGACATAAGTGGACTACTGTGGACATCATTAAACAAATAAAGGACAGTTGATTAGTGAAAGAAAGTAATAGGAACTTTGCAAATAATCATGTAATTTTGAGTTTAAATTGGTAGGGACATTTATTTCAGAACTTTTCATGTGGTTAAAAATAAAAATTGGAAACTAGAATCTTCTCTTGTATGGAAAGTTGAACAAATTGTGATACATGAAAACCCTGGAAAATTACACAGTCATTCAAAAGAAAGCATTAGATCTATGTCAATTGTCTGGGACAGAGTCCATGATTATAGTGAGGGAGAAAAGCAAGATGCAGAGAGGAATACATAATGTGATCTGTTACTCAGGTTGGATTCTCCAGGAAGCAGAAACTGAGATGGAATTTAGACTGTAGGATAATTATTAGGAATATTTAAGAATCAACACCTATGAAAGGGAGGGGTAAAAAGCAAGACAGGGCAGAGGGTGAAACTGAACTGTGAAACAGGACTGATGAGAATCTTGGCTGACCCAGGGGGACGGTCTAGGACTAAAGTGGGCCATCAGAATAATGTCCCTGCACTGGGACAAAATGGCCAGGAAGTCATACTCTGATCTGTATGAGGCACTTACTTGATGTGGGCTGCTCAGGAAATTGTGTGATCTTGGGTGAAGCAGCTCTCTGCAGCCAAGGCAATCCCTGAAGGAAATGAGAGCTGAAGGCATCTGCTGACAGCACTCCCAGCTTCTAGTCCTTCATTGAGGGGAGATCTGGGTGGTGCCTCCACCCATCACAATACCTGAAGCAAATTATGCCCAAACTCAAAAGGTGCAAACATATTTGTAAGTGACCACATATGCACAGGGAGAAGTAGAATATAAACCTTGGTGATGGGGAAAACAATTGGGCTGAGGGTAGTACAAGTAATCAAAACAAAATAGAAGATAAAAATATTGATAACAAAAAAGATAAATCTTATTTAAGTAAAATTAAAAATGTATTTATGTAATGCTGAGAAAGAAATATTAAAGAATGGTCATCTGATAGTATTTCTCTGGGTTGTAACATTACCTGAGCATTGTGCTTCTCTATGCTATTTGAGTAAAAATTATTTAGATAATTTGAAAAATTATAAAGCTATTTAAAAATTAATAGCAAATTATGTAATCACTAGATATACTTAAAATACAGTCTTCAATAGATTTCAAGACATTTAGGTCACATAGTAAGGTGGTCTAAAATCTTTATTCAAATATTTCTTAAGTGTTTTCAATGAACCGGGATCTGTTCTAGGATGTTGGGTTATATCTGAAAAGAAAGCAAACAAAAATTCCCACTCTTATGGATCTCACATTCTATAGGAAAGAAAGAGAAGATAAGTAAAAACAACAATAAATGAGTAAATTCTATGATAAGTTTAAAGTTGTTGAAGGCCAGCTGCCAGGGAAACAGACTATCAGATTCTATAATTTGCATTCAGGAGTGTTTTGGAGAATGCTCTTGGGAAGAACAGCTAAGATGGGGGAAGGAAATAGGCACAAGTAGCCCCAAATGACCAATTGGTAGCCATAGTTTCAAGATGAAGGCACACTCACTGTGACTCCTGTTAGAAGTGTTCATCTGGGAATAAGTCCACTAGCCTAGCAGAAGCTATAGTTAAGGTACCTTCAGACTATATATCTGGATTCAGGGCAGGAGAGTTATCACAGTGCTGGATCAAGACTGTGAAACTATACTATAGTCCATTTGAAGTGGATACAAATATATTCATGCTCTCTGTCTTGAAGAGGTGGAGAAAAAGCACTCTGGCCAGACCACTTACTCTATACCATGTAACCTGAGGAATTGTTAACCAACTCTGGCAAAGATACCACATCTAGCAAAGCAACTGCACTTGGGATTTCTAGGTTGAGTTTTCAGTCGGCAGTCCACTGTAAACCCAGGATCCATCTGAGTTTTGTACAGACATGACTAGTGAATTAAATGGAAATGTAAGATGGATCACTAATCCTGAATCCATTACGTCTTTAACAGAGGCCATAATATTTGCTCACTCCCTGGTTTCAATACAATATATCTGAAGGACAAGTTTCAGAGACTTTCCCACTTTGATGGTTCTTAACCTAAAAGCCAAGCAGCCGATATGGAGTATTTTCAAAAGCTAAATATGTCCATTTCAACTGTGCATTCAGAGACCAAGTAAGTCTGAAAACTCAGTGGTCCCAGTGAACACTCTGTGAGCCGCACCTGGGACTTGACTCCATTGATTAAGTACCCTGACTCCTGTGCCAAATAGAAGGATCATAATGATGCTTTGGTCCTCCAGGTAGCTACGTCAACTTGAACCCTGTGCAAGAGATCTTGAAAGGTTTGGACCTTCTCTCTGACTCTAGTGTAAAATTAGCCAAGTAAATGGCAAGGTCCACTTGGAAGGGACTGGGCTAATAATCACTGTGTGAGTACTGGGTACCCATTCCATGGTATTGCAGGTTTCTTCTTTCTAAAGTACAAGTCTCTCCTTCAATTAAAAATTTCTAGGTCTGAAAACTGGCTCATGTCTGGAATCTGGGTAAGCGATGGAAACATTTTTTTATTAGGGTAACTGCCTTTAGTCCCCTGATCATCCATCCTTTATTTTGGTTGTACAGCTTGAGCAGAACCTTTGTTGGCTGCCCGCGTATCTTGCCCTTAGAACCATCTCTGTAGCTCTCTGGAGGTCCTCTCCTGACCTCCACTCCAATGCTTCTGTTCATTATAGTAATTGCCCTAACTGGTTTCTGACAGTTTGGCACTGTCACCTTGCCTCTATTAACTAGAGAGCCTATGAGTCCCATTGCTGTCAGTGAGCCCAGTTATTAACAGTTATCTCCTACTGTTATCTCTACCCTCTAGAGAACATCTCAGTAATGCTCACATTCCTCTCACCAACACGTTGCGTATTCCTTTGGTAAGTGGAATTTTCTCTCCTGGAACTTAGTGGTCTGGTAGGTTTTCTGACCTATTTAGTGTATTCATTCAGGCATGCCTACCTCTGTGAGCTCTTTGATCCCTCTACAACTGTAAGGTACAGCAGTTCTAGCACTTCTGCCTCACAGAGTATAGTCCATCACTTTCTCTAAGCTTCTGGGAGCCATCCCAGCACCCCGTTTGCCCCCCTCCCAGGACTTTGCATGGGTTTTAAATCTTGTAACCTGAGAAAGTGCTCTCACATCAAAAAACCCTCTTTTATTCTACATCCTCAGAATGGAATCCCACGTATAGTCTCCTGGATCTAGCCAGTATATATTGATCAGTTCTTCCTTCAGCTTACAATCCTTTGCTACTTTAGAAGATTCAGCACTACCCTAGATGACTTAGTTTGTGACTTAACCATAGTTGTTGGCTTAGGGCCTAGAAGAGAGGGAGAGGGAGAAGTGGAGGCATATACTGAGAAGAGCATATTTGGTCTTGCAGAGAAGACACCTCAAGCAATGGTAGTCTAGCCTATTAATTAACAAGGAGGAGTGTATCACTTTGACAGTCTCAGAGGGTTCAGGAGTATCTGGATATTTAACATGTGAAAGTTCTGCAACCCAGACAACCACATCCCAGTTTTCAGAGCTCTACTCCTTCCCAGTCTGGGACCTGACTTTGCCATAACAGACCTCCTGGAGTAGAGCATTCTACTTTCTAAAGAGCTCTACTCCTCTTTAGTTAAATACTGAGCTGCCAGCTTTCGTTCTTTGCTGACCACAGGGTCAATCATAGTGTTAATAATAGATGGTAGGAGAGAAGGAGGGAAGAAAAAGACCGGTCATGATGGTCTCTAGGTGAGAGATGCTGGCGGTATGAACCAGAGTGTTAGTAGTTGAGGTGGTAATATCTGATTCTTGATATATTTTGGTAATGGGGCAAATAGGATTTGCTAATGATTAGATGTGGACTGTGAAAGATAAAGAGCCAAGAATGACACCAACATTTCTGATATGAGTAAGTGGAGTGATGTAGCCGCCATTAATTTAGGGTCAGTTTTGGTGGCATTAGGAAGAGAAATGTTCAATTTTAAATAATTTAAATGGAATTTTCAAGTTGTTACATATAACAGTCCAGATAAGAGATCTACATATTGGAGTCTTTTGCGTATAGGTGTAATTTAAAGCCATGAGATTGGATGAGAACTGCAGGGGAGTGAGTGTAGACAGATAAGAAAAAGGTTCAATGTCTAAACCTTGGATCACTTCAGTGTTAAGAGGTTAGCAAAGCAGGAGGTAAACCAGGAACATGGTTTCCTAAAAGCCATGTGAAGAAAATGTCAAATGCTGCTGAGGGTCAAATAAAAGGGAGACTTCAAAACTTTGTATTTAGCAAGGTACAAGTCATTGGAAATCTTCACAAGAACCCAACTGGAGTCAGTTCAATAGATAAAAAGGACATTGTGACATTGCATACACACCATTCTTTCAAGAAATTTTTCTGTCAAAGGAGAGAATAACTCTAGGTTGGGGGTGGGGAATGGAGTTAACTATATATATATATATATCTTTGTATACTGATGGTAATGGTACATTTGAGAGAAATGTTGATAATTTGATGATGAAGAACACAGGAGAATTGCAGGAGTGAGGTTCCTGAGTGGGGACACAGCAAATGAGGTCTAGTGAAAATGTGGAGTTTGACTTTAAAAAGGAACATTTAGAGTTTATTCTAACAGGAGGAAAGGAAAAAATGTCTGTACAGACTCTAGAAGACGAGTAGATGTGATGATGGGAGTTTATAGAATTCTTATTCTCATGGTTTTCATGAATTCAGTGAAAGTAGAGAACTGAAATAACGAACAGGGAAGAGGTTTTGGAGGTTTGAGAAGAATATGAAATAGAGAGGAAAGAGGAAAAGTAAAAGTAATACAATTATTCTGTATCATTAAATGCTCACTTGAGTAAACGCCACAAAGTTAAAGTGAGAAAGAGATTTGTAAACTTTTTTTTCCAGCCACATTTAGCAATTTGGGTACAGGAATGAAGGAGATACAGAGCTGTTTTTAACCAGAGTGAGGGTTTTGCTTAGCAAGTTTAGCCAAGAGAAAGCCAAGTGAATTGAAATCTATGAAAGATGGTGTTCAAAACAATTGATCATGTAAAACTGAAAATGTTTGAAAGAGAATGTTTGTAATACTTGACTAAGGCAAGCATATAGGGAAGCAAAAGCATGACGGGTGAGGGGTGGTAGGATCGGTGGATTATAGGTCTGGTGGGAGGGGGTGCGTTGAATGATATTTGAGAGCCGAGGATTTGAGAAAGTGATCTGGAAAGACAGGATGTGATGAGTATACAGTGGGTCTAGAGTGTGAACATAGAGTTTAGTGACTGAGTCAAGGTGGAAGAAACTATCATTGGAGGGAGATGGTCAAGGAGGCAAGACTACTGGAAGAATTTCATACCTAAATACTGAAATGACTCAGACTCAAGGAAAGAGTTGTGGTGGAGTGAGCTGGGAGCTAAAGCTAAATTTCAAAGATTGAGGAGAACCCCAAAGTCCTTGAGATGAATGAAACAAAAAACAGAAGTAGATGGTGTAGCGTGATGACATTTACGTTAGAGCAGGAAAGGCAGGTGTTGGGGAGCATAGAATAGTATGTAAGTGGCAATGAAGGGCAAGGATGAACCTTCCTTACCTTCACCATTTGAGATACAGGGCATGCAGGGCCTCTGAAGGAACCACATTTCAGCAAGAACAAGAAGATAAAGGGAACTTGCAGAGAAGTTGTTGAGGACAATGGGGGGGTTGCTAATGACAATCAGTTTCAGAATTCAGGGAGCTGGCTACTGAAAGGTAGAGAGCTGTATAGAGATGAGAATGCGGAAAATGAACTATGTTCTGGGAATCTAGGTTGTGACTGACAAAAGTAGTGATAAAGTGAATAAATAGATGAGTCCTGATGAGGAGGTGAGTGTTTGGAAATACGCAAAGTTTAGAATCTATGGACCTCTCTTCATCATCTTAATGGAGGTGTGGGGACTTCAATCAAGGGATGATCTAACTGCATAGTTATCCATATAACCATAAAGTCTTTGACTTTTTTCTTTATGGCCAAAAGTCCTTACTGCCAAATTTGTTGGCTTCTCTAGGGGGCAAGCTCAAATACATAGCAGGCACCTCTAAGTTTCCATTTCCCCACCTAAAATAAATAATAAGTTCCCATAAAATAAATTATAAAATAACCATAGTTTTGGCACATGAATGAGCAGAAGCCAATTGCGGGGTTGTACTCAGAGCAGTAATAGTAGTGGAAGTCGGCCATCTCTTCCCAAACCAATTAGTGGTGAAAATAAAACTGCTCTGAATACAACCCTAGGATTGCCCCTGGCAGCTTCTTTCAGGCCTTTCTGGATCTCTCAGCATCAGTATTTCTTTGGACCACTCGGCAATTTAAGAATACCTTTCCTTTTGTGGGAATTTCTATCACTATCTCTCTTTTTTTTTTTTTTTTTTTTTTTTTTTTTTTGCGGTACGCGGACCTCTCACCGCTGTGGCCTCTCCCATTGCGGAGCACAGGCTCCGGACGCGCAGGCTCAGCGGCCATGGCTCACGGGCCCAGCCGCTCCGCGGCATGTGGGATCTTCCCGGACCGGGGCACGAACCCGCGTCCCCTGAATCGGCAGGCGGACTCTCAACCACTGCGCCACCAGGGAAGCCCGTGATGACTCTTGAGTCACCTTCCTTGTCTTCTGAACCTCATCTGTCCCTTAAATAAACTGTCGGCATTCCTAAATTTTTTTACTTGTTCTCCTTCCTATTTTATTCTGTGGCAGGGATCTGAATCTTAAATGCCCTCAAGGGACAAAATGTCTCTCCTTCCGCCAAATCATCCTCTCCAATGTAAATCAGAGCGACTTTTTCAAAAACCAAAAACTGATAGTAAACATCCAGTACTCAAAACATTTAATGGCCTCTATTTACTACTAAGCAAGTCTTTTTTCCTTAGCTTAATGTTGAAGGTTATATGCAAATTTGACTCTGTTCTTCCTGGGTCTCATTTTCCATCACTTTTTCTCTTCTTAGGGGTCCCTTAACTGTCACATTTATCAACACACAAATTGTGGGTTCTGCTATACACTTGTGTTCCTTCAGTTTTTCTTACACTATTTCCTTTACCCCCAATATTCTTTCCCTTCTTCTCCATTTGTCAGTCAATCCAGTTCAGAGAAGACTTCTTTTGTGAGGTCTTTCGGAGGAGCATCTCAACTTTCCAAATTGCCCAATACTTCCTGTTTGCTATCATGACACTCTACTTACACTTGCAATATAGATGTTTTCAGAGTCTGCTTTTTGTTACACTTTACCTATTCATTTAAATTCTTCTTGTTAAAAAGAAGTGAGATAATTGTCATTAAATCTGCGTGTGTGTGTGTGTGTGTGTTTGTGTGTGTGTGTGTGTGTGTGTGTGTGTGTGTGTGTTTTCTCCCAGTCTGAGTACTCTCTATTAGATTATTAGTTTCTCCAGGGCAGTTTCTCATTCCCTCAGTACTTTATACTGTGCTGTGCATATAACTGGTGTTAAAGAAATATTTACTCAATTAAAATATGACAGGGAATAATCGAGGCTGGCAAGGAAGAGTGAATGGCCATCAGCTAAATAAGGAGATGTCAGTAGAATGTGAGTTCCACAAAGATAGGGATTTTAAGCTGCTTTGTCTTTTGGGAGTGCTGTAAAAATTCATTGAATGAAAAACACTAATATAGGCGATTTCACACTTATAGCTCAACACTTAACCTTGAACAACATACAGGAGTTATATGAAGGGTGAGGTTTGCTACATCCTGATTCAAGTGCACTTTTCAGAAATGATGTCTACTTTTCTCACAGTCAACCTCAAAAAAAAAAAATCTGAATATACATAAAGGAGAAAAATGTTTTCCCAAGCATAATATTACAATAAAAGAATTGTTCTTTTTACCAAACTTTTAGGTTTAAGGAATGCTCCTTAATTCTATTCAATTTTTTAAATCAATCACTCTTGTGCTGGATATTTTTAAATGAATATGGCACTTTTGCATGGATCCATAAATAAACAAAACGTGCACAGCTTTGTTTATGTTAGGAACCTTCTGCTAAGTGTTGCTTCTATTTATTTACTTTTAAATTATGCCAGATTTCTGCAAATTTGAGTCAGTTTGGGGATCAACTTGAAATTTTAAAGACTGGCTATATACTTTGCTTCTGATACCTTGCAAATATATTAAAGTAACAGTTTTAAGGGCCAGCAGAAGTTATAAGAGGAAATTATTCATGATGGACTTAATTATGGAAATAGATGTGTCATACTACAAAATTTTTACCATTCCTCTTAATTTAACTTATTTTAACTTCCTCCTTCTTTTTGTTTCCTCCTCTTATCCAGAGTTTTTAGCCCCATCTCTTATATCTTAAGGTCAGATGTTACCTGATTTGTGTAGCATAATATACAATTTTGAGAAGAACCTGAAGGATTCTATAAGGGTATGTTGATATATCAACTTTGCCCAGAAAGTCATGTTGCTAAAAACAAGCTCGACTTACAGACATTCATGGTTGAAATTATAATTCACTAATTCATTCATGATACAGAGCTGGTGTCCATAAACTGACTCCCTCTTGTCATGTGTAATTTGGCATGAGTCATGAGATTTAGAGCTGGTTAGCTTTTCTCAGAGAGCAGAAATGAGAAGATGGAGTTGAATAAGGCACCGATAGACACTGATACTTGTCTCACAAACATCCATCTAATCCCCCTATCTGCTTCTTCCTCTCTCTTAACTGAACCACCATTATGTTCAGGTATTTCCTATCCTCCACACTGGCATGTGCTTTAAGATGATCTCATCTCTAGCTCCAGGGATAGTACATACTTATAAAACTAAGTCAATCTCATTCTCTTTGAGAGTGGTTGGTTTAGGTGTGGGCATGTGACCTAATTTCGGCTAATGAGATCTTCGTTGAAGCCAACCTTAGTGCTTCTAGGAAATTTTATCTCTAGAGATATAGACAAAAAAAAACGATAGTCACTTTCTTTCCTTGAATGCTTTTTGTGCCTGCATATGTTGGCTGGAACTGCTGCAACAGTACCTGTGAGGGAAACCTGCCTGAGGGAAGAGCCAAGATGATGGGGATGACAGAGCAAAAGAGTGGGAAGAACCTGCACCACCCATGACACATTGAAGATTCAGATTGTTCCTGCCTGGAGCCTGCCCTACCTGGGACCTCCTCATTTAAGCCAGTTTGAGTCATTTTATCTTACTTGTAGTCAGTAGAAATCAGACAACTTTCCTTCTCGCTATGGTTAAAGAATAAATTTATATTATGTTTTGTATAACGAAAAGATACAGATACCTGGATTTCTTTTGGAAGTACATTAGTGGCAGTAACATAGCTAGGGATTAGCTTTCAATGGACAATGTTCAAATTTTGGATGCTTGAAATTTGGTAAGGAAAGAAGTGTAAATCAATTAGTGCTGCCATTGGGTAACAGAATTGTTTCTTTTTCACTAATATAAGGTAGCCGAAATTAAAGGAATAGAATCGTTTTCAAAACAGAAACACTCAAAAGGAAATGCTATCAAATCATCATGCATTCTAAAAGAGCCAAGTTACAAATAGGTAAAAACAACTGCTCTTTTAAGCAGTGCTACCATTATAAAATGTTAGCAGTTAGCAAGAGACTAGGGTGTGAACAGTGGCCTCCTCTTTTAAAGAGTGGTTTTTCCCAGACAAAGAAATATAACATTATTATGACTATCCAATATACATTACTGTTTTAGTCATTTTAATTTTCAATTAAATACAGCTCCGTTTCAGCTGCAATGAGTTAAAACAATTAAAATTTTCATATTATGTTCATCCTATTTGTAAAGTAGTTCATAACAGAATGTGTTTTAGGTGAAAAAGGGTCCACGACAAAAAGTGGGTAAGGATAAACTTGAATATGACTTTTAAGCTCAGTCTAGATATAGTGTTGTAGGATACAATTTCAAAAATTGGATGCCAGTTTTTCAATACTAATTAAGGTAGCTGTGACATTCACTGCTCTATTTAATTGACTTATAGCTGGGATACCGACCAGGCCATTTCTGGTCCCTAGAATGCCTTTATGCAAATGAGACCCACCAGAACATGGCTTGGCAAGCAGAGCAATAGGCTGGATTCCAGCCCCTTCTTGTCCATTTGGCCAGGCATTGTTGTGTGGTGAACAGCCAGCACAAATGTACTCAGAGGCCCTGGGTTGCAAATTCCAGTGTTTAGGTGGACAAGTGTTAGATAATAGGGAGCGCTGAGAACGGGCAAGCTAGAGACCCCATCTAATCATGGCTCCAGCTACTGTTTTCAGGAGGGAATGTAGACACAGTGTTTTCACATCTCCCAATTTTTGAAAGAGGCTGGAAGTCTAATGCACTTTATTTAACACCACGGACACAAGCGAAAGGAGTATGAGGCCCAAATTTAAATTGTGGACTGGATGCTTGTGACTCGGGCTTAAAGGAAGTGCATAGCCATAGCTGCTTACTCAGATACCATGTTTATCCTGATCCTGTTGGGCTCAGGAATGTTTGAGCTCCTGGAGGTGATGGTGCAAGTGAGGGAGGTGGGGCAGAAGCCATTTGTCATCCAAGGTAAGTCTCAAGTAGGAGAGACCATAGATATAGATATGGAGGGCAGGGGAAAAGGTAATAAATGTGATATTAACTGAAGAAGAAAGAAAAGGAGTGTATAAAACTACGTACTATGTAGGGAGGAGGAAGTTGTGATTTTCAGGTAGTTTGCCTTTTATAGTACTATGCTACTAAATAGCTCCAGCACTTTGCTAACATTAATTAAACCTCACAAACCCTTGAGATAGGTAATGACTATAATTAAACTGATATTCTGGATCTGTACAATGAGATTTAGAGTGCCCAAGGTCATAGCCAAGATTGTGTGGCCTAGTTTGGCAGACAAACTACATGTTCTTACAATGTATTACTCCTCTGGAGAGAGCTTTTCTAGCTCTCTCTTTCAATCTCTCTCTCTCTCCATGTTTAGATTAAGAAGATATAATGATAGGATAAATAAACTTGATCACTGAGAAGTTAAACTGCAAGTTGATTAGGGAAGCTTAAAGACGATATGGAAATATAGCTAAACGAACAATCCATAGTTCTAAACATTTATAATATGCAAATTCCAATTAATTACATTTATTTAAAATATTTCCATTTAAATTGCTGGTTTAGCTAAATGCATCAAGAAATCAAGAAATCAGTGCATGTAAAGCTTTCTTTATACTATACAACAGTTTAGAAAAGACTGTCATTAGTTTGAAAAGAGAACACAACAGACAGACAGAAGGAACTCTTCTTGTTGCTATAACTACAGCATAACAAAGGTCAGCACTGGGGAAAATTAAAAAAAAAAAAAAAAAAAAAAACCTTCCTGGATTGAACGTTAACTACTGAGGGATATTATCCTGAATTTTTCCTCCCAATAGAGAAAGATAATAATCCTTTATACTGAGAACAGTTAATTGAAGATAAACCAAACAATGGTAACCTACATTTTTAAAAATCAAGCATAAAAAATTGGCTTTGATTTGAAATCTTGGGAGAAATATTAGAAAACTGTGCTTTTGCAAATAGGGGCATCCTGGTTACTTTGGAAATCAAAATCTAAGCACAGGAGAAAATAATAAAAATCACAAACATTTTATGAAAAATCTTTCTTGTATTTAAAATGGCAAATCAAAAAATTTCAATTAACATTATTTAATAGAAAATAGTTTATGATAAATTTAATTTCAGAGTTGTTTGACAGAGCTTAAAAAGTATGACTTTTATAAGCCAAATTTTATGTCTCTAAAAAGTAAATTTTAGAAACAACTTTATTATTAAAATTCTTTGAGGTTTTTTGTTTGTTTGTTTTGAATAATTGGGCAAGTCCTATCCGGTAATTTGAAGATTCAGTAGCCTATTTATAAAATGTCCAGCTTCTGCATATAGATTCAGTTTCCACCTTTGAGCTAAGGAGAACATTAGTTACTTGAGTTACTGGGTTTGAAGTTTTGACTGAAAATAAGGAGAGGGATTGAGAGGGGAGACTCTGTCACTCGCTTTCCAGTGTTCTGTAAATCCTGTCAGATACAACTTGTGTGCAGGGAGAATGGCTGAAAGCACAAGGAATGATGCTGCCACATTCTGGACTGCTCTCTTGGAAACAGGGATGCTGTGACACTGAATGCATGTTGACAGAGCTATAGGAGGTGTTTTCTGGTCAGCTCTTAATTGTCCATTTCATAAGATTCCCAAGCTTCGTATTACTTTATCATTATTGATCTATCTTAAGAGATATACTTTAAAGAAAGCATACAGGTGATTATATGCGTAAGGCAAATTTTCCTGTGAGAAAGGTCAATGAAGGGTGCCTTGATACTGTCAGGCAGAGGAAAGAGAGACCGAAAGGAACTTGGGGCTCAAACTGCAAATTTGTGTTTATATCTGTGAGTGTCTGGAAGCTACTCACCGTGACTTGGTGGTTTTGTTTTGTTTTGTTTTGTTTTGACCAAAATTGGCGCATTATTTCCTTCATGAGTAAATACTTTGAAAAAAATCTGGAATGTTATTGCTTGGGTTTCCTAATAATCCAATGAACAAAATATACCGAATATTTATGGTAAAATACAAGGAAGCCCATATCTTATCAAAATCAAGCCAAATTAGGGAGCCTATAGAAGTGTTCTTCTGGAGGCTTTTCATTTCTAGCCTATTGTTATTTCATTTGTATGGATTTCCGCATTTGGGGACAACTCCTATTATACTGCCATGGAGTATTAAAGATGTAATTTTATAGAAACGAGAATTTGTATAATAAGAAAGAGTGCCGTGAAGAAATAAGAAATGGCCTAGACCAAATTAGATCTTCCAAAGAACAATTCTAAAAATTAATGCTCAGGTTAGCATTTGGTAAATAGCGGTCTAGTGTCCAAATTGTATGTAAAAACAGATGAATGTATGTACTTGATTAGCGTAGTTGATTTGAATATGGTGCTAATGAGGCCAAGGTAATGGGTTTAACCCTGTGAACCTATTATTTTCATTATCCTCAACAGTTACAGATTTTATCCCTAAGAGTGGTCAGCCATTCCATAAACGCATCCTGCTAGTCATTAGAAAGTCAAGGCAAGAGAGTGTACTAGCTTAAGACAAATTTGTTGTTGCTAGAAAACAGCTCAAAGTACATGACCTGCTGTTGGCAGGTTAAGAGTACCAGCTTCGAATATGAAGGTCAACACTGTGATAATGATGTATCGATATTTAATTAAAAGTGAAAGAAAATAACGGGTGTGAAGAATATTGATTTTAAGGACTAACTTAATCAAATTTCACTTTGTTGAGTCACTAAGAAAATCTCTGAAAATTTCCCTAAAATGTTCACTTAAGGGATTTAAAAATATTATTACATTATAAAAGAATAATTCATTATAAGCAAAAAGTCTCTTTTATGTAAATAATAATACTTTCATCTTAGCTTATGGTTCTTTATTAATTACTTTTTTTTTATCTGGTGATGGTAAGGTGATGGACATTTTCTCAATAAAGTGGATCTGCTGGAGTAGAGAGTTCTTGCCAGGTGTAATAGGAGACGAGATTCAAAACATGGGGCCAATTGGAGAAGAGCTTTGAATGACATTTTACAAATTTTCCATTTTTATCCTAGGGACAATGGGGAACTTACTTCTACATTTTGTGTATGCTACTTTCTTCAATGAGCATGGCACAGAATGTTAGAACCTTCCATGTGTCAGGCAATGTATGAGGTGGGACACGAAGCTGAATAAAACACAATCCCTAATATCAAGGATCTCCAGTTCCGGTAAAGAAGACAAATAAAAAATCCCAGATAGCCATAGTTAGCGAAGAATTGAAGACATTATTCTGCATTTGTCTTATTGGCATATTCCTCCTGCGAAGAGGGTAGTTATTGTATTATTATCTACAGCATGAATTACTATGGAAAGAGGCAGTCCTCAGATACTGTGAACAGGAATTGGGAAGCTGGATTCTAGGATGTTAGGTGAGAGAGCTTCACACACCTTTCCTAACCTGGACAGTGAGTAGTTTTTATGACTAACAGGGTACACATTATTGGTGGAGGGATTAAAGCTTACCTCTGGGTTTTGAAAACACCAGCAGACAAGCTGCTAATGCCTAAGATTTATCTCTAAGTCAGTTTATTTTAGATTTACGGTATTTCCTCTGCTTGTGTTACTTCTGCTTTCTTTATTCTTTAGTAAATTCTTGTTTGACTATTTTATCCATAGCTTGGCTGTCCTACAGGTATTTAAGGAAACATAGTTTGTTCAGAGTTGCCAAACTTTCCCCAAAGTCATTAAGACTGCTTTTAGTGGTAATCTCTAAGGGTGGTAATCAGCAAAAGTGTTCTCAAGGGAAGAGGACGCTTACAGTCGATTCATGGCTGTGTGGGCCAACTTAACCTCTCCAGCAGGTTATTCTCCTTCCAGTGTTACTCTTGGGGGAAAATGCCAGCTGTCCACCAAAACTCTCTACTACTCCACAGTAGTAGAGTTTGCATCTAGGAAGTACCTGCCCCGCCATCTTTGCAGCTAGCCATGGCATGTGACTGGTTCTTGACAATTGTCAGTGAGCCGTGGTGCTGTGGGTCACCTCAAGACCAAGTCTTTAAGGGGATCATGCCCCATTCATGCCCCTCTGGTCATTTGATGTAGTTGATGAGCAGTCCCTCAGGGATGGCAAGGTCCCAAAATGAATCACTCATAGAGGAGAGCCATCCTCTGATCTGAAATTCCCACCCTGGACTGTGACATGAACAGCAAATATACTTCTATTTTTTGCACTGACACATTTTGAAGTTTATCTGTTACAACAGATAAACTACCTTTTTAGAGATTCTGGATAATGATGACAATATTGATCATGATCATGATGAAAGCAGCCATGCTTTAGAGATATTTCACAGCACAACACAAAACTTCTGCAGAGTAGGGACACTTCTTCAAGTGATACTCAAGTTGATCTTTTCCATGAGGGTATTAATGAAGCCCCTGTGCTCCTACTTCAGGTCACAAAATATACAGAGTAAAGCACAAACCATATCCAGGGAATTGGAAGCTGTAGCAGGCATTTTGCAAAGAGAATGAACCTTAAGTTTTAGTACTTTATAGAACTATGAATTCCGAAGTAGAGTTAATACAGGACTAAGTGTCCTCAACGATTTACCTAAAAAACCTGACACATCATTCTGGAGGACACAATGGAGAACGTGGAGTAATGTGAGACATGGTAGATATGCAAGTGGTAAAACTAGTATATATAAAAAAATAAAGGATATGAGGTATCCCAGACCAGAAGAGAGATGTTTCCCTTTATCACATTTGGCTAAGGATGTAATCAACTCCCTAGCAGAAAGGCAATGGACATTATATCTGAGGTATGCAGTATATTGTCTAAAATACATTCTGTATGTCATATAAATGAGGGGCTTATGATCATAATTAAAGCTAAGGTTCTAGTATGCAGAGAGGGTTATTGATTAATTAATTGTTGATAGTAAGACTAGAGTAGAGGTTATAAGCATAAAGTTTTGGAGATGCTGGATTGGGTACAAACTTCAGCCCTATTACATACTAACTTTTTGACCCATCTAAGTTATCTGATATCTATGGACCTATTATTTCCAGTGGAAATAATACTAACTACTTCATAGGGTTATTTCAAGGACAAAATAAACTACCTGCAAATTACTTACTACAGTATCTGACACAGATGGGTCATTAATAGTTGCTCTTATTAATCATTAAGACTGAGTGTTCTGAGTTTTCCCTTTGTCAACTGGAAAATAAAATTCTTTGGAATTTAGAGCTTATTTTCTCTCATTTGTTTAAAGTTTCATCTTGAAAGTGAGCTTGAAGCATTCTGAAAAGAAAAGCAAGTTTGGCATAAGAAATCATGATATTTTTATTTGATTTTAAAAATTGTTTATTTACAAATTCAAAACCTCTAACATTGGACTACTTCAAATATTTTGAAAAGATGTTTAAGAATCTACCATCTTTCCAGTATAATGAGTGTAGGCGCTCATTAAAAGGTGCCTACATTTTGCTGATAAATTTCTTATGACGTTCAGCTCAAAAAAAAAAAAATCCAATAGAAAATTCCTTTCTTTGCTTTCACAAAGCATTGACAAAAGTATAAACATATCTTACCAATGAACTTAAGTAATTATTAACCACCCAGTTTTTTGGCTATAAATGCCAAATAACTGATTTGATTGATTTTATAACCAACTTATTCTATTTTGTAATTACAAAACATGCATCTTAATCAATGAGTCACAAAACAATTTGCCCCCTATTTCAATAGTTGCCCACTCTTGGTACAGCACCTGCATTTATGCATACCACGGTTCCTAACATCTTATCAATAATCAGTCCTCCAGAGTTGGCAGAATCTTGATATGGTCAAGGTCGGTCTTTTGAAAATTCAAAAACAAAATGATTCAAAATGTCTTTTCAGCATGTTGTTATTATAAAAGAAACAACTCATTATTATACTTTTCTTCCCTCTCTGAAACTATATTATTGTATTATTCTAGAGTACAGTTTTAATTTTAATATAGAACTTTTACTTTGCTTTATAAGACCAATTTAAACAATCTGAATTTTTTTCCTTCCTAATTCTGTAGCTTATTATGAATCACTGTTTTTTTCTTTAAAATTATCCAAAAGATTCATATTTTTAAATATTTCAGATAAATATGAGCACACTTCATTTCAATAGTAGGATAGCATGTAGCCAGGAATATCTCATTTTCTTTAAGGCAGCAGTGAAGAAGTTAATTCATAGCTGCATTTATGAGTGAGTTTTATTTATTTTTGACCTGTGGTAAAAAGATTTATCTTTCAATTATGAAACTATTTTTCCCAAGTGTCAAGAAGTCATACTAGTATAAAATAGATTAATGTAGCTATAAAAGTAGTTTTTGTTTAAGTAAGTTTGTAATTAAAAATAGGGTAGTAAGTTAAAAATTATATTTAATCACTGGAACTACCAGATGGAATAGTAAAAGAATGGGGTTGGGGAAGCGGGTGGAGGAGAGAGAGGAGAGAGATTGAGATTGATTTTGAGATCGGTCAGACTACACACATCACCAATTTTTTTTTTGCATTCTGGCATAATAATATTTAAAAGATCCGGAGAAGCAGAACACCAATCCGTTTTCCCTTACTTTAAAGATCTAAATGATCATAATTTTTAAAAGTCTTCCTGGGTACATCAGGAGTATTATTTAAAAGCCATGCGGTAGGGTGTGAAATAAGAGTATTCTTCAAACAAACACGACCTTTTCTGTTTCTTGTACTGCTCTTCTCAACCCAGCCAAAAAACCCAGACAAGTTTATTTACACACACACCCGCACACGCACACACACACACACACCCCACACGTAGAGAGAGGAGAGAGAGAGAGAGAGAGAGAGAGAGAGAGAGAGAGAGAGAAGCGGAAACGCCCTCTTTCCATCCCTTCCAAACAATTATCTCCGAGAGCAAAAGAAAATAATCAACAGCCCTCTGTGCTGGGCTGGGCGGCTGAGCCGGAGAGCGGGGCGCCAGGAGGGAGGGCGATCGGCAGGCGAGCCGGGAAACGTGGCTCCTCCGGCGAGGAGAGGATTTGTGAAGGGGAGCGCCGGCCCGCGTGCGCCTCTTGTTCCCCGTGTAATTTGCAGCCAATCATCAGTAGGTGTCCGCGTCGCTGCGTCCTCCTCACCTCGGCGCCGATCACCCCCCCGCCCCCGCCCCCGCCCCCAGCCTCCCACCTCCTCCCTCGCCTTTCTGTCTCTCCCTCCCCTCCCCCCGCAGCCGCACACACGCACACACACAAACAGAGAGAGAGAGAGAGAGAGAGAGAGAGAGAGAGAGAGAGAGAGAGAGAGAAGGGGGGCAGAGGGAGAGAGAAGAGACCGAGAGAGAGAGAGGAGAGGAGAGGGGGAGAGAGAGAGAGAGGAGAGACTCCCCGACTCCCTCCCACCCTCGCACACAGCGACTGGAGACGGACGGAGAGCAACGCGCTGGGAGAGGAGAGACCACCGAGAACAGCCCCGCGCTCTCACACATACACTCACACTCGGCTCTTTCCTCTCCCCCCACCTCCTCCTCCTTCCACCCCCACCACTAACACCATCTCCTCCTCCTTCTCTCTGCAACAAGAAAAAAAAAAGCCATTTACAGGTATTTTTTTTTGATCCGCATATTTATTTATTCCCCCGTCCCCAACAGTTTGTTTACAAGTATTAAAGTTGTAATTGGGAGCTGCCAAGACACATCTGGATTTGTGTTTCTTTGTGTTAGGGGGTGATGTGCAACTAATTAAAGGCAGACTGGCAGCGTCTGCAAATTCTAAGGCTCCCCAAATAAAAAGAGACTGGTAAGTGATTGTTCTTTCTCTTTCTCTGGCTTTTTGCTCTTAAATGTTTGCTGTCCGTTGGGATTGTAAAAGTAGATTATTAATGCTGGACTCCAGCGATAAAAGGCGTCGCTGTATTAATTTATTAATTAATCTGCACCCGCCCCTCCTCCTGAATGTTAAATATGACCTTTGATCTCTATGTCTCTGGTAGACCAGACATACAATATTAGGCATGTACAGTCACATTGTTTAAAGGCAGAACAGGATCATGAAGTATGGATGTCTAATTTAGCTTTGGAATAGGACTATAGTTATTTGTGTGTGTTTTATTTCGTTTTTTAAAGAAAATCCAAACAATAGCTGTGGTTTAGTACCTTTTTCATGCTCCAAGATGCATTGATTAAACAATAATGACCTGGATGCTGGGCACAATCATTTTCTACAGTTTCTGGTGGCATTAAACCTTGAGGAGGGAAGGGGGAGGTGATGGTAATAAGGAAAGCTTCTTTTTGGAGACACCACTCTGATACTTGGAAAAAGGGACATTAAATTATTTCTTTATTTGGAACAAGGTCAAAAGACTAAAATGTTGACATTTTTCCCTCCACTCAGTGTGCTGGTATCTAATGCATGGTTGGCATAACTAGTTTTTACTGAGTAGTAGTTATTATGGTCTTGCAGTTACAATGTGATTCGCAGAAACTGAAGCTATATGCATATTCTTGCTGTGTCTTCCCCCACCCCCTTCCCAGCATCAAGAATATTTAGCCAGGAGCATTTTGGGGGCACCCTTTGTATTGCCTTCAGACCTCTGAAGGGAGCAGTTTTCCCTAATGCGAAACCACAGAGGTGGTTCCTGAATGATTAGGGACTTGCTGTGATTGAAAGATGCCTGCTAGCTTCTAATCCAGCCTGGGGTGAGGTTCCTTATCTTGATTTACTTTGCTTAATAGGGATTTGTTTACATAAACCCCTCTTTTTAGGGCACCTCATCATCAGGTCTTGAAGTTTTTGCACTTGGAGTTTGGGCATAAATGGTTCATTAATCTAATTATAAGCATAATTGCTATAATTGATATCCATTTTGAACTGAATATTTGAGACAGACTACTGGGCCCCCATTTAAAATTCCCTGAACTCCACATTCTAGACCAATATGTGGGCTTCAGAAGATGTCACAAAAAGATATTCTGCCCCCCCCAAAAAAATCTGGAAACAAAGAAACTGTTTTTTTAGGTTAATATACACTTTATGTTTTTGCTTTACTTCTCAAAAGGCTGTGATGTACCTCTCCCTCTGTGATAAACAACTAAAATACCTCTTCCTAAGCATAATAATGGCCTGTAAGCAAAGAGATGAATGCAAATACCCAGTTAACATTAAACTTTCCTGTAAAACAGAGCAAAAGAAAAAAAAATCATTTTAATGATTATTTCTTCATGGAACACCTTAAATGATTCCCCCCTACTTTTACTCAATGTAAAAAAATCAGTGACTGTGAGAGATCCTCAAAAAGTCCATGCTTTCTTCTTGTCTTGGGAATAGACTGGAGTCTCCATTAGGAATTATTGGGAATATTCTTACAGAGACTGCAGGCACTTGGTTTAAAACCTTTGACATTTTTCTGTATTATTAAAAAAAAATTTTAATCTAGTCCATCTTTCTTTTCTTTTTTTTAAACAAGTAGAACACCACCCTCTTACCCCCTCCAAGCCCCACCACCAAATGGCTTGTACAATTGAGACCCGTCCTTGGTCCATTGAATTAAGACCCTAACAGAGCCAGCTGTGCTGGGATTCAAACTAATGACCGCAGACACACAAGGACACTGTGGCAGCTGGTAGTTCTTTTCTCCCTGCCTCTTTAGTTCAGATTGTATGTGGGCAGTCTCTTAGCTCTCAGTTGTATTGTGTTTGCTTACAGTTTATACTCGGATGTATTGCAGACTTTCTCAGTACTTCATTTGCTAATTTCCTGTTCATTTTCCTCATAGGGCCATAGCAGTTTTCTACTTTAGAGCATTTGCATGCCCAGGCAGCACTTGTTCATACATTTCAAAATGTTTAAATGCCCTCTGCTTATAGGTAGTATCGCCCTCCCACCCCTGATTTGCATGTCTTTAAGCACTCCAATTGCCCTTTTCCCTCGGCATTTGTCACCCCTGTCTTTCCTCTTTCCCTGGGTATCCTGGCTATTAATACATTTTCTCAGGAGGGTTATAAGAATAGGGGGGAGGAGCCGTGGTGTGCTGTGGGGAGGGAGAGAGCGGGCCTGGGAGCGTGGGGGAAGGATGGGAATGGGGGGGGTCACGTCTTGATGATTGTTATGCAAACGACCTGACGAAGAATGTGGGAGCTTTCAGCGTCTGCGGTGGGGTAGTGAGGGAGGCTGTTTATTTATTTGTCCATCTTTTTCCTCGTGCTGCTTGTTGGAATGACTTTCTTTATTTTAGTTGTAACAGTTGGAGGATAATGCAAAGGAAGACGCTGCCTGGGAATTCACCGTCTGTGGAAATGCGCCCCAGAGAGGAATAAAGCAGTCCTCACCTTGCTCTCCCCACCCGGACCCACTTTCCCCTCCCGCCTCGGCCCCCACCCCGGCACCACCATCACCCCCTTCCCTCCCCCCCACCTTCCCCCCTTTCCCACCCAGGTGTCGGACCAGACGGTCCCCACTTCCACCCTGCACCCCTTCTTCCCCCCCTGTACCATGAACACCAATGTCTGCGTGGAGCCCGGGCCGAGCCCGGAGGCCCCGGGCTTGCCCAAGGAAAGCCACCTGCCCGAGGGGGCCCTGAACAGCCTTGTGGATTACAACTCGGAGATGGAGCGCTACCGCTCCTTTGCCACCTCCTTCTACAAGACCAACGGGGGCGCCTTCCCGCAGGCGGCCAAGATCGCGCGCATCACCACCCCCATCTTCCCCAGCAGCGCCGCCGCCGCCGCGGCCGCCGCGCGCATCGGCATGTCCCCCTGGAACTGCGACAACGCGGCCACCGCCGCCGCCGCCACCGCCATGCTCTGGGGCAGTGGCGGGGGCGGCGGAGGCGGAGGCGGCGGCGGCGGGGGCGGCGGCGGGGGCGGCGGGGGCAGCAGGAAATCCTCCTCCGCCGCCGCCTCCTCCTCCGCCGCCTCCTCGGCGATCCTCCCCACCGGCGGTGGCGGCGGCGGCGGCGGCGGCGGCGGCGGCGGCGGCGGCGGCGGCGGCGGCGGCGGCGGCAGCAGCAGGACCAGCATGCACCACCGAAACGACTCCCAGAGGCTGGGGAAAGCTGGCTGCCCGCCAGAGCCGTCGTTGCAAATGGCAAATACTAATTTCCTCTCCACCTTATCCCCCGAACACTGCAGACCTTTGGCGGGGGAATGCATGAACAAGCTCAAATGCGGCGCTGCTGAAGCAGAGATAATGAATCTCCCCGAGCGCGTGGGGACTTTTTCCGCTATCCCGGCTTTAGGGGGCATCTCATTACCTCCAGGGGTCATCGTCATGACAGCCCTTCACTCCCCCGCAGCAGCCTCAGCAGCCGTCACAGACAGTGCGTTTCAAATTGCCAATCTGGCAGACTGCCCGCAGAATCATTCCTCCTCCTCTTCGTCCTCCTCGGGGGGAGCTGGCGGAGCCAACCCGGCCAAGAAGAAGAGGAAAAGGTGTGGGGTCTGCGTGCCCTGCAAGAGGCTCATCAACTGTGGCGTCTGCAGCAGTTGCAGGAACCGCAAAACAGGACACCAGATCTGCAAATTTAGAAAATGTGAAGAGCTAAAGAAAAAACCTGGCACTTCGCTAGAGGTCAGAGGAGATGATTTCTTGTTTCCCAGTCTCCCCCCCTCCCTCCTCCCTCCCCTGTCCTCTCCCCTTCAGGGCTTCGTGTCTGGCTTCAAGATGCAGTACCCCTTTCCTGAAGCTTCATTCAGGTTGTAAGATACAGTTGTAGGTGGTTTGCGGAGGTCATGGCCTCTCCGCCACCCTCCCCAGCTGCACTTCGCCTGGAACCGCCCTCCATATGGGGAGGGCGCCCCTCCTTTTTAGCTCCGGGAGGAAAACTAATGTAATTGGTTTGAAAAATCAGAAGTTTCACATTCAATATGGTCAGAAATTTCCCTTGGTGGTTCAAAATGACCCCTCCCCCCTTATTATTTTTAAAAGCATCTCTGCCCAAAGGGTGGGACACATCACATTCTATATACTTTTATTGGGCGAGACTTATTAGTGGCCCAGTTGTAAAAGTGAGGACACAGTTTGTGGCACACAAGCCTACATTCCCATTAACACACACACACACACACACACACACACACACACACAGAGTAATCATTGAAACGGAAATACATTAATTCAAAAGGGGATTTTCTACCCTCTTCTAGGATAATTTTTCTCCTTACCATGACAAAATGTTTGTTTCCTCATTTTATTTTCTGCATACTTGGTATTTTTCCGGAAAGTGGATATAGTATAGAAAGCTGAACACCATTTGCAGTTTTTAAGGAGAGATGACTTAGAATAGATACAATTTGTAGCAGGTGATGGTAATTTTATTTAAGACTGTCTTACATAGCTTAGAAACAAATGATTCCTAAAACTCAGTTACAAAAAATATAAATTTGGGGTTCTGCATTTAGCAGATTAACCATTTTGTAGTCACAAAATTGTTCTATACACCAAGCACTGTTTTGTTGGACACCCTATTTGGTCAATAATAGTTTCTTTTTCCTATATGCCCTTAAAACAGACAACGTACAGATTATCACTAAATTACTTGTTAAATTAGGCTTTTAATTATGTTAAATACAAAGATTGATGTGTTTGGTGGAAATTTCATATGGTGACCTGATCAAAACAAAAGGGGAAAAAATGGAAAATCAGAGGCAAATGGGTTTGGTGGTATATTTAGTAAAGAAATATGAACAGGTAATCATATTTAGCCTCTTGATATAATTTACAGAGTAGATGGCTAAGTGTTCATATATAGGTGGTGGATGTAGCATTAGGGAATATTCAATGGGCTGGATTGTAGGCTGAGAGCGGTTCTCACAAGTTATCATCAGAGGGAAATCTGCACATTCTTTTAAAAAATTGTGAACGTGGCTTAAAGGAGTTTTCTCCAAGAAGGACTGGTCTTTAAAAGGAGAAGGGAAAAGAGTTAAAGATCTTTGCATGTTTGAACACAAGTAAGATACAGTTTGTTTTTTTTAAGTTGTATTAATATAAGTCAAAGCAAATAGCACTTTGGAATTCCCTCAAAATCAATTTATATTGATATCATTATTGATTATGATCAATTCCATCAAAATATTGCATTGATTCCTCTTTATAAAAGAACCCATCTCTGTTGAAAGTTTGACTTTACTCCAGGGTGGTTTATTACATTTCCTTTGGCAACTCTGCTTACGCAAAGATAACAGCAATTATAAAGGCGTAGGTCCATGTGTTTTCTTAGGTGGCAAAAATTAGTTTTTAGCTTTGAATGATCTTCTCTGGATTAATATAACTTCTCTAGGTCTCTAAGGCCCATAGGCAGTTAAAATTCAGTTCATACTAAAGCCTCCTGTTATTGCCCAGTTGATAGCACTACATAGCTTTTTTTTTTTTCTCTCTCAAACTATAGTATCTAGGATTATAAAATCTAGAATTATAGATTTGGTGTTGCTAAGTGGCCTTCAACTTTTGCTAGACTCATGCACTGCCTTCATCCCAATTTAGGGTATGTAGTAGATAGGACCACTGAATAATTCTCATTTATTTAGTAAGTAACCTCTCTGAACGAGTTTAATGTGAGTACCAAGAGGTTTTCTGCACAAGTTTCTATGCTGATTTATTAGTCTAAACAAATTTCGTAAGTTTCCTTTTTTCTTCCTTTTGATAGTTTTCCCACAAACTTATCATGATCCTTAAGTTTCTTAGGCTTTTTGATCACAAAATTCCATAGTATTACTTTTTCTTCTCTTTTAAAATTCTGTTGATCTTCAGAAACTGGGGTGTGGATGGGAGGGGAAACACATTTCTCTCTTTGTAGAGCTCTCTGAAGATGTTCTCCTAGCTATACACCCCTTCCTACCAGAGAATTGTTCTTGGTTCAAAGCTAAGATTCTTAATGGAATGCAATTTGGCAGAAAGAAAGAAAAAGTTTTGTTTTTTTAAAAATTTTAATTGGCTAACATTCTAACTAGGTCATTTTAAAGTGGCAAAGGCAGCATGATTGCCTTAAGCACATGTGTAACCACACAGTTATCGTTGTAGGAAACCAGCTGGATGCATATCAGAGTGACAGGGTTTACATGACTGAACCAAAGCTGGAGCAGTGGTTGTGGGATGGTGAAAAGTACCCCTGCTGACCTGCTTCCCTCTCTAATTTGGTTTCTGTAACTTATCATCATCTGTGGAGATGTTTTAGATGTCAGGTAGACTCCCTGGCTAAGGATAGTGATTTGGGGATTCATTATGGATATCACCTGTGGATTTCAGGTGTAAGTTCAGTAGCGAATATTTGTTGACTTTAAATTATGGACACCAATTAATATCTGGATCATAGTCATCACTACTATTCTTATTTATCACT
This sequence comes from Lagenorhynchus albirostris, assembly GCF_949774975.1. Lineage (NCBI taxonomy): Eukaryota > Metazoa > Chordata > Mammalia > Artiodactyla > Delphinidae > Lagenorhynchus > Lagenorhynchus albirostris. Next base: position 113,600,013 of record NC_083098.1, on the reverse strand, counting down.
TCAAGCCCCATGTGCTCTTCTTTCCCTTTGACTTATTCTCATGCCAAATACTGGAGGCGTAATCAGATTCTCAGGGTAAGGAAACTGAAATTAAGACAGATTCACATAGATGTGTTGGGATTCTTGCCCACATTTTTTAAAGCCTCCCCTCTGGCATTCCTTTTAAAACTGCTTTACTTATTTCCACGTTTTCCTGCTTAGCCTCATGTTAAGAGCATCTTAATTCCTTAAAAATATATTAATAAAATCACCCCTTTATAGTATTCCATATGATAACAATGCACATAAAACAAACTTAGTTTTCCTATGATACTGTGCACTGTATAGTTGCATATAAGACTATTCATTTAGTCAATTACTCTACTAAAAAAATGATCACTGATTATTCAAAGCAGTCATTACAAATTCTGTATGCCCCTGTGCAACAAAACTTATCTTAAAAACTTGTATCCTCAATGATCAATATTAAGTTCCCATATATTTTAAGAAATGTGATTACATAGTATGATAATACATTGTATGACAGACCTTTGTCTCACACAAAGGTAATCTCATACAAAGGGAATCCTGTAGTTTTTCTATTCACAGCAGTTACATTTCTGATACTAAGATCTAACTTTTTTTAAATCTCCCAACCTGATATGACTCAAGGGAGAAAATTGTCCCGTGGGTAACCCCAGCCTCGTAGTCCCTGAACATTGTTCAGGTGACATGATTGATCTCTGTGGGACAGCATTAGAGACCACACAGATCTGGTTTCTCTCCCATTAGCTGATTTATGGAATTACATTAGTAAGCAGTGCCTCGGGAGACTTCCCTGCCCCCGCTCTTGGCTCTCTGCTGAGCGTACACACCGCTGCCCCCCAGGCTTTCTGTGAGCTAGAGGCAGGAGTTGGAAGAACATTAGAGTGAAGAGACTGAGAAACTGGAAAGTTAGGAAAAGGATAATCTCATCTTCTTTCTTTTCTTTTCTCTCTTTTAAAAATTTATCTGCTGAATGAACGGGCCCCAAATAATTTTCCGCAAGTTAGGTTGAGGTCCTAAGAGGTCTCGTGGAAAGCATCCAGATATTGCCCCACTCTTGGTAACTGGATTTCGAAGAGTGTTCTAAGGGAGGAGGGACACATTTCCTATATACGACGTTAAGTTCTAAGAGCTTCAACCACACAAATGGCGATTGTAAAATTCTGGACAGAGCATTGTCTGCGATTTTTGCAGGAAGGTGGCACCTGCCTCCCCACCTTTTCATTCGTAGACCACACATGAAATAGGTGTGTCGCTCAAACTCAGACTCTGTATGGTTAAATAACGAAACCGGTCAACAATTGAACATGTCATATAAGATTTGGAAGTTTGTGACAAAAAAAACCTACAGGTAAAATACAAATGTTTCGTATCTTAAACTGCAACATACAACAGTTTGTCACTTTATATCATAGTTCAAAAATGGGTTTTCAGTTTCAAGAATCAAAAACATCCCAGTATAAAAATACACATTTTTGTTTTAATCAAAAGGAAAGAGGAAACTTTTCAAGAAATTCAAACCAAATGATAGTAGATTAACACTAGAATGTAATATAGAAATAACATAGGGAAAAGAGTCTGAATTTCATAAATGCTAAGGAAAAAAGCTCAGAAAAGTTCAGCTTTGACTAAAGGCAGAAAGTAGATTTGTTGCCAAGACATCAAAGTGTAATGCAAGCCCAGTGAGATTCTTTCCATCACTAGATTTAATACAAGTTAGTCAAAGTTGTTTTTAAAAGAACCACACATTTTAAAATAATTCCTAAATGAAAATCATACCCCTTCTCATCCAAACATCATGCAAATTCTAACCAATCTTTTGGATGGCAATTAGGAATAGTAGAATAAAAGCAATTAAAAGCATTTGTAAATTATCCTATAAGAATGTTTGTTTGAAGTTCAGCCATCATTAAACAAAATAAAAATAAACAATCAAAAAGCCAATAACAAACTTTAGACTTTAATCATATAAAAGTATTTGGATATTTTAAGTGAGAATGGAAAGTATATCTAGTGATGAAGGAAAGAAAAGTTACTTGATTTTTAAACTTTTTAATGAATTGATTACTGAAGCATTGCTGCATATTTTGGTTAGTTTTAGTCAACTGTTCTCCTGGGTGAATAATTAAGAATTTTGCACAGTGCAGACTTACAGATTGAGAAATACAGGACAATTTAGTAAAATAGTCTGTAAGACTAAAAACTGAAAGGTGTGTAAAACGACATGGGCATTTCATCCATATTTGTTCTAGAGTACAAGGTTGGAGACTGAAGATCTAAGTCAGGGTGATCCTGGAGACACTGGTAGAATATTCCCTCTGGATATAAACGTAAACCAAAAAACTACTGGAGTGTTCCCCAGGAACAGGTTGAAGTGTATCTTAAAAAAAAACTCATCTGAAGTAGTTGGTGCTCTTAGAACTTACTGTTCAATCTCAATTGGTCAGATTGAATATGTAGTTTACTTTTACCAGAAAACAATTCACTTTTTAATTTTGCTTTGGAAAAATGTAACAAAATGTCCTACTATCCAATAAGTTTCACAAGCCTGGATATGCTCAGTCTCTTACATTTATTTTTATTCATATTTTACAAATATTAAAAATGAGCTCATTCATCATATAAAAATATCTACTTAAATTAGTAGGTTAAATTCAAGATTTATTGAAAGGCCCATGTAAATATGGAAGTTGGAGAAAGGACTACTTCTCTTTCAGTTTTCCTCTTTATTTTATTTTATTTTTTTTTATATTTTTATTTTTTTGCGGTACGCGGGCCTCTCACTGTTGTGGCCTCTCCCGTTGCGGAGCACAAGCTCCGGACGCACAGGCTCAGCGGCCATGGCTCACGTGCCCAGCCGCTCCGCGGCATGTGGGATCTTCCCGGACCGGGGCATGAACCCGTGTCCTCTGCATCGGCAGGCGGACTCTCAACCACTGCACCACCAGGGAAGCCCTTCCTCTTATTTTTGGATTAGTTTTTTAAAAGCAAAAATGAGCCCAAAATAATGGTAAAATCTTTCACCTTTATAAGTGTGATTTTTCAGTCACCAATTAGAACGTCAGATGATCTTGGCTGGGGAAGTAGAGCACTCTAGATAATATCTTTTTTTTTTTTTAACAAAAACCTGTTTTCAAGACAGTACTTTCTTTGGTGGGATCAGTGTACATTTTGAGGATTTTGTGCATGCATAATTGTATTCCTTCATTTGTGCCGCAATGCTTCTGCTCATTCTTAACATACTTTTTCATCTAGCATTTATGCTATTATCCTTAGTAGTTTCAAAATATTGAGGGAGGGACACACAGGTGGTTTTATCCTTCAGTCATATCTTGTTCCATCACATGCAAACACCTGTCCTGAAATTGAATTATTCTGCAGGGTAATCGAAAAGTCTCCCTCTATTCAGCATCACATGTTTTCTGTTGTTTATTGAGTTATGTTGCAGCATACTTCAGATGCGACAGACATTTAATAATGTTGAAGACTTAGCTCTGCAGGGGCTAAAAGGATCCCAGCAGGCTTGTTAACTTCTACTCTAAAACATTATGAGAAATATTTTTTTCTCTGTGAAACTTCAAGGCTTTCTCTTAATTTATTTCAAGAACATAAGGATCCATAGCCAGGTATGAGAGCGAACCTGTGAAATTTTTTTGTTTTTCTATTTTTTTGATCTTTAACCTATCGATATCACGTTACATTTCTTACTCAGAAGACAGTGGCAAAGCAAACAACTGCTTTTCCAAAGAACTAATAGCTAAAGATGCATTTCTTTGGCTGATATAAAACCAAATATAAATTATATTTAGAAAAAAACAAACTACTAGTTTCTTGGCTTTTCACTTATTTTATAATTAAAAATAATATTTGGGCCCTTGTGGCTACATTTAGGTGATAGATTGTGGGAAGAGCCACTAGTTTCAAGTAACTTACCAGGTGAACAATATTAGCTCCATCAGCATTACTTCTCTGAACTTTATTTCCTCAACTGTGAAATGGACATAGTAATACCAACCTTCACTACAACTTTTAATATTGTGTGTAGGTTCATGTTCTTTGTATACTGAAAGATGCTATACGATTTCTCGTTCCTAATTTAAAGTCATCAATAAAAAGTAGAGGAGAAGACAATTACATTTACAGATAATTCAGTATACCAACAAGTTACTTATAGTTATCAGAAATTAAAGCCCATGTAGACTATTTTGTGGCTTTGAGTTTTCTGAATATTTGTCCTAATCATCCAGTTCACCAAAGATCTGGCATGATTTCACTTGGAAAGAGATAAACCTGATAAACAAATCCTCCTTCCTCACCAAAGGCACACCACTACCATAAATTTCTGTATCTTTTAATAGATTGTGTGTGTGTGTGTGTGTGTGTGTGTGTGTGTGTGTGTGTGTGTGCATTTCAACTCAATACCTTTTTTTTGGCTACTATTTCCTTTATTTGGACAGACACAGGAGTTGTTCTAAATGTGCATTTGTGAGTTTAAGAAAATCATTGTAAGAAATGGTTAAATGCTTGTCACAGATTCTGGTTGGAGAACATATTTACAAACACTGGAAAATTGTAGAGTTACTCTTGTTTTTGAAGATGGGGTGTGTGCGTGTGTAAGTGTGTAGGAAGTTAAACAGGTAGATACACATTTTGAGATTAAAAAGTGAAGTGACTATGCAGAGCTTTTTCTTTTTAATAAGAAGAGAGTATTTATGAAATGAAGAACATTAGTGAGCAATAATAGAAAATGCTGTTGGTTTTCTGGGAGAAAATAGTGATAAGCCCTAAAAGATTTGGAATACTAACCAAGAAAGCTTTAAAAATGAAGGAGAAAGAGATATTCAAGCCAGGGTGCAATGCAGTATCTAGAAGAAGTTCTGTCAGGATAGGGTATGGAAGTCTGCTTTGCTGACTATAACTGCTGAAGCAGTTATAGAAGTTTTGCAGAGAATGGAAACAATAAAGGGGGGAGATAATGTTTTCATGCTTGACTCAATACATTTGGTTAGGGAGTCAGAGCTGAGTCTAAAGTTCAGTGGAGTGGCCGCTGAATTAGAGACAAGGAAAAACAGATTGTGTTTTAGCTGATGTTATTATGTTTACTTATGCCTTTGAAACATTTGGTAGAATAACTCCCGAGTGTAACTGAATACTTCCAAGATGGGTGGAAGATGGGATTCCATTTAGGTGTCATATTCATCTAAACTCATATTTCCGAGGACGTTCTGGAGCAAGTGAAGAGAAGTGTCAAACTATGGGGGAAACTGTGGTGAAAGTGCTGCTTCTTGCTCAAGGACTTAAAGAAAACCTCTGGATGATTGATAGTATCAAAAGGATAGAGATCAAGTAGGATGAGAGAAGAAAGGGATAAATGTTTATAGAGCAGGAAGAGTCATGGGCATTTCTGTGTATTTCAGCAAATCTGGCAAATTCTGGAGAAGATGTATTTTCTTTAAAACTTTACAGAGTGAAAAGAGATGAAATAAATTTTTAAAAGAATAATAGACTATATAGATTTAATTGGAAATGATGATTATGAGTGATGGTGAATCAGTGGCAGAAAAATAACTGTGCTGGGCAAAGACTTCTCTATGGGAAATGTTCTTGTTTGTAGGTTAAATGAGATCAGGGATGGTTTTAATGGAGTCGAGAATAAGGAAAAGAGATAAAATACTCAGTTGTATGTAGATGAATGCAAAGTGAGATGTGGCATCTTCTCAGAAACAGTCAGTGTGCTCTAATTGTCAGTCATGAAAAACAAAATAGAGAACACTAGCCTTTAAAATGCCAAAGGATATACATATTGGTTCTTCTATGTAAGGCTGCTATCCATAGAGTTAAATGCGTTATGAAGTGGAGTGGTTTTGGATTTTCCTCATGTGATGCTTTTCACATGTACATGTTATTTGTATGGTGTGAAGCTGTGTTTTGCAAACTGCAGGTGACAACACATTAGTGGTCCATGAAAACCAATGTGTTGGCTTATCGCCAGGATTTTTAGAACATAGAATAGAACGGAATGGAGCAGAAAATATATGTGTATCACATGTAGTAAGAGTACATATTGTTAAACTTTTGTTTCGGTTATGTATGTACACATAAATGTATGTGTATGCATGTACTAGGCTGCTATGTAGAATGTATTTCCAACTGTTGATTGCAGTCAAAAAAGCTTGAAAAACACTAGTTTAGTGACAGCCACAACACTATTGAACAAATCTGTAGTAAGGAAAGAAATTACATTTGTAAATGGAACAATGTTACCAAGATAAAGAGTAAAATGTAAATGTGTTTCTATAAGCAGTGTGTCTTTACTTCTCCTAGGCAGGTCTGTACCTAGAAGGTATATTCATGAATTCATGGTATATGCTAAACACATGGTAAACCCTTGATCAATTCAATTCAATTCAACATATCTTTAGGTAGGAACTGTTATTTTCTGAGATTTGTAGTAAGTGCTGTGGATACATACACACATCTTCGCTTAAGGAACTCAAACTTTTCCTTATTCCTAACTGCCTTTTTAAAATACCTATGTCATTCCCTAATTCTACATCTTAATCTTTCATCCAAGATAATTAGCTCCCTACTTACATTCTTAATTCTCAGCCCCCCAAAATGGACGCATTTCAAGTGATATAATTGTAACTTTAGAAAACTCTGAAAGCAATCTCACACCTATTTAAAAGCCTTGGGATTCCTTAATTCATCCTTGGCCTAGTTGTTCCCAGATCTAGATAAGAAACACATACTGCTCTCTGTGATTTCTACTTGGCTACCTCATGTGGTTATGTTGTGTAGTATTAAGTTTTCTATTAGTACTCCAGAATTTTTCAAGGAATAAGAAAAGAAAAAGGAATTCTTGCCTTGAACATACTGAGAATCTACAGTATGACTTGTTATATCAAGCATATTTTACAGAGTACTGGAAACCCTTGTATGACCTGAATAAGAGAAAGAGCTATATTGAAAGAAAGAAATAAAGGAAGGAAGAAAAGAAGAAAGGGAGGGAGGGAGAGAGGGAAGACAGGCAGACTGTAGTGTTATAGATTAAAGAGAAATGAGAAAGGAGCATGTTGGCAGAAAGGATTGTCATGTTCAAGGTCATCTTTTTGAGTCTGGTTTAAATAAGAAATTAGTAGAAATGGTTAATGCCTCAAATTTTATTTGAAAGATGCCATGAGTCTGGGTTTAGATTCACTAGAACCACTCAGCATTTTTTCTTTTCATTTACCATAGTGGATAAAATAGTTTCATGTAAACTAACTAGATTTTTTTTCCTCCTAATTTCTCTTTAAGAGTAATTTGCTCAAGTCTGTAATTAGAAACATAGAAATGCCAAGATGGGAAAACTGATGCTAAAAATTGATGACGGTGTTTAGGGAGATAGAGGCCATCAGCATCTATAAACAACTAACCGTTCAAAAATATCAGTGTAATTTTTAAGGGGTTATACAGAGAATTTCCTGGAAAATACAGAATTGCACATATAGAAAAGAGTCCAGAAAAATGATGAAAAGAATATTAATCACTACAGCTTATAAATCCTGTGGCTGAAAAAGGTTAGGCTTATTAATTTACTCTACTAGTTAGTTAACTATGCGATTGTGACTCTGTTTGCATGAAGATGGAGTACATGATACACATAGAAAAAGAAATAGTACATGGAAATTCCCTGAGGAGAAATTTGACTCTTAAATTAAGGACTTGCTCTAGAACAAGATATGGTGATACCATGTTAATGCAGACTGCTTCACAGTGTATGCCCTCTTAATGAGGGAGATTAACCAAAATACATTTCTAAAGAGCCAAGTAACATGTAATAACTTGATTAACTTAAAATTGTTGACTATATACCTTTTAATTTTATTATTTAAACAGAAAATTAAGGGAAGAAACCAAGAAGTCAGCATGACTGTGAATTTAAACATTCAGTGTAATGGCAATTGCGGTTATTAAAAAGGTTTTTTTTTTAAAGAAATACTCCAACATGTGATTCTCAGAAGTATAGTTTTAATCAAGTACATTATTTTGCTGATAATATCTAATGACTGTGAAATGTTTGGAATTTTCTCTAAATTCCTCCAAGCAATTAATGGACATAAAACATGCTTTGGTTTCTAGGCTGGGTCTATCTCAGTGGTTGGCTTTTTGTCATAGAAGATACTGAACCAAATGAAGTTCAGTGACTACATTCAATATATTATAGAACTTAGCCCAAGAGGAATTTTCTATTAAACTTATTTTCACTTTTTATGTAATATAGAAAAAAAATGAATATTTCTCAAATTCCCACATCTCTAATAATCAAAAAGAAGCACCATAATTTGAATTTCTTATAGAGATTAGGTGTAACTATCGTATTTTATTTGAATAGAAGTTAGAGGCTGTCCAAATCATGGCTTTGATGGTTTTAAAAATCACCTCAAAAAAAAAAAATCACCTCAAGTTTTTTAACTGACCTCCCATTTCTTCACATTTTATGTGAATATTTCTTCTCTTCAATAAAAGGTGACAGTTCACTGTCTGCTTTAAAAAAATAACCAAAATTTAAAAAAATTGTCCAACAACTTGGTCATGAAAAGAATGCTGGTGGTGTTTTCAATAGCTAATTAGCAATGATCTCACCTAAAGGTATTGTTGTAGTCAACAGGAATCAGTAGAGTGACTTTGAGGGGAGATAGAATTATTTAACTTGTGTCTGCCATATATATATATATATATATATATATATATATATATGAATTCATACATTCATATATATGTATGTCTATTCAGATTCATTATCATATAACCATATATTTTTTCATAAAGATTTAAACATATTGGCATATATAAATAAAATTAACTCTAGATATTTTAATCATTCTTGACAGTATTGATTTTATTAACCTGATTTTTGCTTTTTTAATATCAATTTTACTTTTAATTTCCTTTCACACTTCCTCTTATACATAGGTTAAAAATAATATATAAAATATTTTTTCAAAAGCATCTTTTAAATTTATGGATTGTTGAAAATTTTTTCTCTTTCTGCTTATCCTGGTACCATCCCTATTATAGTTTATTTTTATAAATCCAGGAATATTTTAATCACTAAACTACCCATGTGTAACACAATAAATTTGCTTATTGTTGGAAGGATGTGGTTTGAAGTGTTTTTACCAAAAGCAATTGAAATATAATCCTATATAGCATTAATCAAGACACTTGCCTAAATCAAGTAGTTACATTAGATACTGAGGCCAAAAGTTGGTGCCTTTTTTGGCCACTTCTGGGCCAGTGGGAATTTTGGTGTCAAACTGTTACTTCTCTTCCTACCAACCCACTCCTTCCCCATATACACACACACCCACCTTTGGACAGTTGTTTTCCTTACTGGCTCTACCACCATATTGACTTGATTTAGCACCTTTCCAACATAGTATATAATCTCATCTTTCCATTTACAAAAGTTAGCTAAGTTTAAAGTCATGCCATCACAGTGGTGATGGGGAGGGTGGTGGTGTTCTCATAGGAGGGGGGAAGAGGAAGAGCCCTCATATTTGCAAGGCAGAAGAAGTAGCAGGAACAATAGCCCACAGGGAATCAATCCTAATGAAAAAGCCATCTCTAGTTCCACCATTAATCAGAGAAATCCTGGCCCCAAATGTCAGTTTGGAAACCAGAAAAGTGGAATGCTCCTTATAATCATATTTAAGACCTCCAAAAATGTGGGTCATAAAAGTTATGCAGTTCCTTATTTGGTGCTTTCTCCCTTTTAAAGAGGGGTCTAATATTCCCATTAGTGGTATTTGATAGGTGTTTTTAGTTTACATCTGGATCATGGCCAAAATAAGGTGTGAGCATACCAAAGACTTGTACAGTTATATGATGAATAAATCTGAATTATGAGAAAAATTAATCTGGTAGACAGCACATATATGATACATGTAAATTACAACAGGACAGAATGAGAAAGTAAGTTAGGTGTACTTTGAAAAGGGGAAACAGTGTATACTTATATTAATCCATATATTTTAAAATATTGGAATTGTTAAAATATAAAGTTATTTTTAATTATAATAACAGTAAATTATTGGGCTGTGAGTTTATCATTTATCATAAATTAATTGTTCTCTCAAACTTACTGAACTATGCTATACCTGTGCTTGCTAATAATTCTACTATAGTTATTGGATTATGGTTTTTAAAATATACTATTTGTAAATAGGATATAGAAAAATATTTTTGCCTAAAACATCTTGGGGAGTCTCTAACATTTACTAGGTATAATTTTAGACCATACTACTGATCATCCAAATTTGTAATAATGTGCATGTGTGTGTGTCTTCACATTCACAATATTGTACAGTATATGTAATACAATTTTCCATTTCTCCTATTAGGTTTTGAAATTTTGTTGGTACAAAAATTAAGAACCTATATAACTTGATATTTTAGCATTTTTTGTGAATCAAATCAGAAAAAAAGTAGTTTTTTTTTTAACCATGAGGAATCCTTTTCCTTTTGTTCAGCCACAATACCCCAAAGTTTGAAAGTTTCATATGAAGCCAAAACAAATATAATCAAATGTCTAAAGGCAAACAATGATTCCTGCTATTCTTTTTTTGTCATATTTATTCATGTACTTCCTGTTGCAGAATTTCAGTGATTCATTAAGGTTTTCAAGTTCTAGTGCAAAGAGGTAAATCAAATGCGGTGAGGAGTTCCAATTTCAAGGACTTAGATGCTCAGAAGTCTAAGAAACTTATAGTGGAGCTTCTCACAGTGAAAACAAAAGTTTTTATTTGAAATATATGTATTACAAAAGAGTTTATAAGAAGCTGTATTGGCTAACTACAATTCGAAATTGCTTTGCTTTTGGTTGGAAAAAGCATACTTCCCATAATTATATGGGGATCGGAAAATGATTGGTGTTTATGTTTCTTTAATTAATAATAAATGGGGAAACAGGAAATTATTTTTTGATTAATCTAAGAATAATGGTACCCCAAAATACTGACTTCAGCTTGGGAAGTATTGTATTAGAGCCATCCTGTTTCACAGTAGAATTCTGAAGGCCTATGTGAATCACTGAGACTTTTGGATTAGAAACTACATGAATAAATATTGGAAAGATATAGTTAACTTTAGTTACAGAATTTGCTAATGTCTTAATTATTATCTCAATTTATAACTTTTATGCATTCTGAAGTGAATTTCAGCATCGAGTTGTCTTTTATTTGCTCTTTAAAAACTCATGTCTAGCTTTATTAAAAATGATTAGTTTTGTTTGGTGTCCTGAATACTGCAACATTTTACATATTGTATCTAGCTAGACGTGAATAGCCAATCCCATATAAATTCATATGTAGGAAAGTATAGATACCCAATTTCAGTTTTTAGGAGATGAGTTTTTATTAGGCTTGACATATTTTAAACAAGAGTATGTAGGTGCATGCCCGACCTAAAGATACCACAGTTCACATGACTGCCTACCAAGCACCAAAAGAGAAAGTTATGCTCAAATTCTTAAGGTAGCGGATTTGGGGATGTTTACTGATTTTAGGTCATTTAATTATTTCTTCATTGCAGATTTAATGAAAATCAAGCTGAAATACATTTCTGCCAGAGACATATTGATAATTTTTGTATTCATTTTTTTAAAGAAGTAAATGTAAAACGTACTTAGATTTGGATTATGTAATTATTTTATTCAATAATTTGCCTTTTAAAGTTATTTAGGAGGAAAACAGAAGGCATTCCTTTAAACTTGAAGGTCATTCTGGGTCTGGCTCTTGTAGGGGTGAATTCCCTGGAACACCATGCTTTACAGCAGTACCAGGAGAACTGGGGGCTGCAGGTTTCTCCCCAGGCCTCCTGGGAGCAAGGCTGCTGTTTGCCAGTGTTTGCACCGGTGTGAGCGGTGAAGACTGCCTTAAACAATGCTGATCAACTCAATTCTATTCTTTACCTCCCCACCCCCTTCTCTTCCTGGGGAATCTGGCTTCCCTGTCACTCAGGATAACGATTTCCTGCAAGCATCACTGAGATCCAGAAAGTCACTGTAATCTCATCAAGAATGTGATTCCCCAGCTGGGACTCTTGAATTTATATAACCTGAAAGTAGCTGGTTAGGGTGCTTAATCCACCACATTGGTGTGGTGAAGCCCCCCAACCATTTAAAATAGAAGTCCTCTTACAAAGACGACCTCATTAGAGAAGATATGTCCCCAAATTAGGACAGACTTAATTAGAACCCATAATTTAACCCAATGGTTTACATATGAAAACAGTGTTGCTACCCCCATTCTGGCTTAAAAGAATCAATCCAGGCCTTAAGGAAATTTCCAGCGAGCCCAGTGAAAATTGGGCAGGAGATTGGATATACATCTGTTTTGTGTGGCCTGTGGGATGCTGAAGCGTTTTGTTTCTTTTTTTAACCCTGAAATAAAACTTAGAGAATCCTCACTTCAAGTTTCTGGTGAATGCCTTGAAGATTTGTTCCAATTAATGCACCAGTGATTTTCCTAAATTTTCTCACATATTTTAGGTGATTTCCCAACTAATCATTTTTAGGGTTCAACCTCAAAGATCTTAATATAAGGGAGAAATAATTTTTAATAGGTGCATCCCTGCTTACCTTCTCCCTTTCCCTGTAGCAATAAATTGTCTGTATCCTTATTTTTGGAGATACATACTGGTCTCAAAATTGTATACATACTAATATGTACACATCACAGTGCAATTTTGTGACAGGTCATGACAGTAAAGAAAACTAGCTCTCTGCTTTTCTCATATCGGCATTATCTAATTACTATTTAGTGCTAACAAGCATTGAGAAGCGATTATCTTTTTCCTCACAACAATGACCTTTGATCTCGGGTGGCATTTTATAAAGCTTGCTTTTCCTAAATATTGCAGATGAAATTGAGTGGTGGAAAGGGGCACAGGAAGAGCCAAGAATTGGAAGAGAGATTTAAAAATGAAACTAAGACATAAGGAGTTCATCTCATTTAAAAAATGTGCTCCATATATTTCTTCTGTTTATCTTCATAAACATATATGTTTATCAGGATACAAGATATATAAGTATATACTTACAGTCTTATTTCCAGTTGGCATCTGAGAGTAAGTTGGCATCTCTTTGTCACATACTGTACACATAAATGTGAATATATATGGATATATATGCACATGTTTATTTTTCATGTGTGATTCTGCAATGCATGGATATGCTTAGATCTAACTTATCTTGTTAAAAATGACTACATTTATATAAGTATGCATACTTATATAAAATTTATTCTTAGTTGGCATCAAGCAGCAAGTTAGCATCTGGTGTAAACTAAGTTTTCATTTACTGCTTATATATATATGTGTGTGCGTAAAGCACGAATATTAAGATGAATGAATATATTTTCTTATTATTTCATACAGTACTTTTAATAATGATTAAATAAGTGTAATGAGCATATATAATTATATATATCATTTAAAAGTTACTTTTTTAGAAGTAGTAAAGGGGTTTTTCTCACCAACCAAGTCAAATAATGGGGATCCAGGTATGCGTAGTGAACTGGCGAGAAGAAGACAGATTAACCCATGAGGAGTAGGGAATACAATATTAGTAAGTACTATTTTTATGGGAATAATGGAACTTTTTGTTTGTGATTTTAGAAAATATTCACAAGTTTTAATATTTTTTGTATACCTATATGTAAACTTGAATTAGACAGCGTTAGTTTGTTAACACGTTCATTGTGAAATATATCATGTTGACTATGAGCACAGTTTTTTTAAACTTCTATTTAATACAGATAAGCCAAAATGGTTATTTTATTCATTTAAATTTCATTTGACCTCTCAATTAACACAGTTTTATTTTTAGATGACATTGCTACAGTAGGACGGTGTCAACCAAATAAGTCATATATGAGAAAGTAAATAAAAGCTAACCTCAATTATTAAAGAGTGTTTGTAGTAGAATTTTTCATGTATTTTCTGAAAATTCAAGTGCTGTTAACACTGTCTTAAGATGTGTTTACAAGGGATGTGTGTGTGTGTGTGTGTGTGTGTGTGTGTGTTCTTTTATACCTACTCAGTATTTTGGTAATATTCAACATACCAATTTACATACTTACTAATCTATAGCAGCTGTCTTATAGGCTACACAGGCTTGTTGGACAGGTCTAAGGAAGAAAATCAACTTCTTTTTGCCCTCTGGGAAAATTTACTCTTAGCTTGTTTTTCCTCATGTATCATCAATATGTACTCATGTGATTCTGTTTTATAAAGAAGAGTATGGCATGATGAATGACTGTAACGTTAATATATAAAGGAAAATTTGATAGCTTAACTACTGTTTATCCAATGAAAAACCCCACAGTAACTGTAAGCTTCTCGTTAAAAGGATTGCTCATACATTTAGTGCTGGCTTATTACTCCTTTGGAAAACTATAGTATTTTTCTGGTGCAAAAGGATCATTATGCTCCACTGAGTATCATTGGTTAGTTATAAGTTTGTCTCATATATATGACATTAATTTGTTGCAAATGCAGACATTTTAAAATAGTGGTATATTTTGTCCGTATAGTTCTCATTCCATTATATGTAGGAATGTTTAGCATTAGTAGTTATTAAATATAGACGTAATATTGATGTTATATTTGTTGTCCTGTCGTAAAAGAAATTCTCCAGAATAAAGAAATTACTTCACTGAATTCTGAACATCAGCCTTACATATGTATGTAAGGCTGCATATGTATGTAGCAGATACAGATTTTAAGTATGCTTGCTGGCTCTAGCAAGCGTACTTAAAATGCAGCCTATGTAAGGCTGATGTAAGTATATACTGTATCTGGTCTTCCTACTATTGGCTAATAGTTTGAACCTCCCCCTTTCTTCTGATTGCCATCCATGTTCTAGGCTGTGTGTCCTATATTTTTTAGACCAATATGTTTTAATCATTATATTTAGTAAATTATCATTAAATTCAATATTCTAATTTTTGTAATATTCTAAGATTAAACATTTGTTTTTTATTAAATGTTGAAATATACAAGTCATTATGTTGTGTATAGCTGACTGAAAATATTACTGAAGTGTAAAGGAGAAAAATCTAATTTTATATTGACATAGAAAGAAAGCTTAACTTGTTTTCTTGCTCTTTTTTTATAGAGAACACCTGTTCCCAGCGCTGAAGCATTCCGATGGTTCTTTTAAAGCAGTAGTATATCTTATTTTCAAGGCATTTGGAAGTGAAAGGCAAACTAAATGTCTTGTTTTAAGAAACTGCTTAGTCCACCACTGAAGAAAATATCCAGATATTATTTTCATTTTATGTATAGGGGTTTCTTCAAAAAAAAAAAAAAAGGAAAAGAAAAGAAAAAAGACATATAAAAATAATCTGGGAGCTTGGGGAATTGGCCAGTCTATTTACTTTCAATACCCTGATTCTTTCTTTGATGTAATTTAGCTATCCTAGTGAAGTTGTTGTCTATTTTGAAAGTGGCTGTAAAAAATAAGTTTGGGTAAGCCCCTGCTGTAAAATCATGTATCTTTGCAAAGTACATATCTATACTTCATTTTCAAATATATGTGTTTCAGTACTGTAAACTGTACAGATAGCAGCTTGTATTTTGTGTGTTTAGACACAAGGAGACAATCATCTCTGAGCATCTATGGAGATTAACAGTTTGTACACAACAGTCTGGTTCTGCGAGTTAAATCTGGAGCAATAAATTTTAGCTTTAAATATTTTTTGCCAGTTGTTTCTAGGAGCAGCAACAGCAGTGGCATGTTTTGCCATGCATCTTTCCGTAGAGACTTGATGCCAAGTTTTATGAGACTAAAAGATGATGATGCATCCAGCAATTACCTTCAGTTGTATTGTTCTAAGAGGGGAAGATGTTAGGAAAGTTTCAATTAATCTTTTGAGCACTATATTAGAGTAGTGGTTATGCACTTGCATTGCTTACAAACAAGCTGTACAGAAGGGTATACCTCCCAAATCCTTAGTGTAGTTGACTTGTCTCGGGTGGCACTGTAAGGCGGAGTACTCAGAGTAGTTGGAACATGCAGAATCAGTTGAATAATTTTTTTTTCTTTAAACTGTTTTCTAGGATACAGGATAAAGTATCATATCTTAGGGGAAAAATTTATGACTGACTTTATTTTTCCCCAGCCCAACATGGGTGGTATGTATTTTTTTGTTTGTCTGTTTTTTGCTCTTTTTCTTTTTTGGTAGAAAAAAAATAAACACTTAATAAAATGTACCCAAATGTTTAAATTCCATGTATGATATTAAAAGGGTAGTTTTGTTTTAAAATTTGAATACGTAAAGGCCTCCTGCATGAGGCATGGCTAGGTACATTTTTAAATTCAAAAGAATGAAATACATTCATGAAAGTGAGGCTTTAAATCTCTTTTTATCTCCCTTTCTCACAGCCTCCTGGTTGCAGCGGTGGCCTTCCCCTAGGCCCTCAGTGGAATGTTCCATTGCTTCCATTCCCATTTTTGTCACTGGATGCTTTCATTCCTGAGAAGGCAGGACCACAGTCTGTGGAATTCCATAAATGCAAACAGCCCCTAAACAAAAGGAGCTAATGCTTCATAGGACCCGTGCTACCTTTTCAGGTAGTGTTTGGTTTTCTTCTGGCAGTCAGGGTTCTTAAGGCTGTCCCATTAGGACAAATGTTTGTGATGACATGATCCCTAAGAGTTTTCTTCCTTTCTTTCTTTCTTTTTTTTTTTTTTGTTTTTTCTTCTGCCAGATTAGAAAGACTATTTTCAGCTTCAGGAATAAAACAGAGTTTAGCAAAAACACATAGAGTATCCAAGTTGCCATGTTACTGTAACTTTTGTCCTCTAGTCACTAGCCAGCTATTGTAGCCCGTGACATCCATAAGCCTGCTGAAAAGTTAGCAACATGGATCATGTGAAGAAAAATAACTTGAGAAGAGAAAGGGTGATGAAAAGGACTGTAAAGTTTTAGAAAAACTAACAGATGAATAATTTTAAAAGGCTAGTTGTAGTTTTGAATGGGAAATAATACGAACAGAGGAGATTTTTTTAAACTCAGAAAGAGAACTTCATCGTTGGGTGTGGAGAAGGCACTTACAAACACCAATGTGAAAAACAATGTGACTTAACTTGCCTAGGGTCTGAATGCAAGGTCTACAGTTACTGTCAAGTAGCCTTGCTGAAGAAAATTCATTACGTATTACACTTATCCATGTTTAGAGAAGAGAATTATCACAAATTCAAACGTGATGTATATTAATTTTGAGATAGCTTTCTACTTGATGTATATTCCTTTGAAGGTTCTAGTTGGAATTTCTATATCTGCTGTGGGACCAATGAGAGCTGTATGAGTTCGTTCTTGTTCCATTTTTTATTTTATTTGACTTTTTTTTTTAAACCAATTTGCTAATGAATTACAAGTACGTGGAAACTTACTTTCACATTTGAATGGTAAGGTTGCCTGCCTTTTTGGAAAATGATGATTGTTATTACAGAATTGAAACAAACTTTTATTCAGGCTGCATTAGGCATACGATAACATATAAAGATCTCATAGCAATGTACTGTGAGTCAAAATACATGCTAAAACACATGCATGTCTGATGTGTTTTTGTTTGTTTTCTTAAAGAATTAATGAATCTGTATATTGTAAAATGTGATGTTTTTACATGTCAATTCAATTTTTTAATGAAAGAAAATCTGTTGAGTATTGATATGGAGAAGTGCAGCTTTTCCTGAATTCTCTTATGTGTTTTTATTCTTGACATTGTTCTTTTTTAAACCGCCCATTTTTTTATGCTTTTGGTTAAACTGTATTTATATAATGTAGGGTGCATATATGGTTCTCTTTGGTGATGTTGAAAGATATTACTCTTCCAGCCTCCCCTCCGTTATCTCCCCTGTAAGTCAATGTATCGAGAACTTGTAAAGCATATCATTACAGCCCTGAGGGATTGAAAGATTTACATTTTTCATGATTCTAAAATACCAATGAAATGTAACTTTTAAAAGTTCCTCACTCTATGTTTCATATTCAGTATCAAGAAAATTCAGAAGATAGCAATCAGATGTAGATCTGATTAAAAATTACATCTTACAAATTACATATCAGATAAGCCAAATAAAAAAACTATGTACGAGAGGTCAATCTGTGTACACAGGAGTCTTGCCTTCTCTAGGTGTAGATGAGGAGATGCCATATTCTGTCAGGATTTGGGGAGACCATGGAAAGTATTTGGGGTGTTGGCATGTAGTACAGTGGACCCATTCCTTTGTCAGCTGTCACTCAGCACCCTAACATCACAAGAACATCAGAGTGCAAATCTTTCTCCTTCCAGGCCTTCAACCCAAAGTGGCTTTCTGATGGATTCTGCCTGTCTGTGCATAAGTAGAGGCATATTTACAAGTAGAAATGTGTCCATCCTTGGGAGAAAAAACAGTAATAGTCTTCCCCCAGGGTAAGAGTGTATAAAAATGCCTCCTGGTTGCTTAATTCCCAACACCCAACTTTCTTCTTCTAAATACATTTATAGGGAGCAAGAGATGGTAGGCTTCCTATGAATTAATATGAAGCAATCACTAAAAGAAAGGAATATTCCCTTCCTTTCATTCAGAACCCCTGGCATGTAAGTTGTATAATTAATACTAAAGCAAATAAAGTCTTTAAGCTGGTAGTATCTGTAATCAAATAATGAAAAAAGGAAAGCAGTTAAATGAGCACACTATTCAGGGTCAAATATGTTCAGCAAAAAGCTGTAGTGGGTCTTTGATCATGGCTAGATTCACAGTGATATCAAACAGTTGGTTCTCATGTACAGCTAAATGTTTCAGATTTTGTTTTTATTAAATTTGGCAGTTTCACACTGAGATCTGTATTCCTAGTGAATAAAAGACAGCTACTTTGTTAGGAGGGATTCCATTTTCACAACTGTGAGGAAATCAGAGATATTTCAGGAACATGGGCCACAAAATGTACTCCTTTCACAGTGTTCTCCTATTCTGAACTGTGCAGTTATCTATTAAATTTTCTAATAGATATTTGTGTAAGGTGTATGTATGCTTGTGCAATTATTAAAAAAGCAGTTTTGGAAAACAGTGTATTTATTAAAGAAAATTACTTACGGGGCATGTACAAAACTGTAAAAAAAAAAAAAAAAACTTAAAAAAAAAACACATTCAATTTGCCCAGTAAAGTTGTTTTTGTGAAATTTCTGTGTTGTTGAATAAAGGACTTTAGTATTCAAAAGATCTCTTTTTCCATGAACAAATTTTTATTTGTGAGATTTTAAGTAATCGGCATATGATCCTGAGATCCTGAAAGTCTAATTTTTTTATGATAAAACCATTTTTAATTCTACACTTGCCCTTATGTCAGCAGAATGAATACTGTATATAAATTTTTCATAAAATATTCCAGTTTTGTTCATCTTTTTTCTTCATATATTTTGTCTTTCTTATATATTTTTTAAAAAGGAAAAAAAGAACATGATGCTTTTCATATTTCTAAATGATATATTTTTGTTGAAAGCTTTAAAAAGTCCCCTTAATAGAAGAAGAAATGAACGTATCTAAACTTTTTTCCTTCCTTCTTCGTAAGCGTGCCAGGAGAAAGCATCCCATGAATTCCTTGTGCTGTGAATGAAAAGTCCTGGTGATAATACTTGAAAGCATTAAGATGCATGAAGAAATGTGCAACACTGGAATTCTATCTTCAGCCACTCCCAGAAATACTCTGAGATTGTTACTTTTTTTTATTGTGGAATATTGCGGTCCACCCATGCTGCTTATTAACACTTTTTTGATGCTTCATAAACTACAGGAGACGTAGAACACTATTACATCTTGGAAATCATTAATATGGTTGCAAACATGGAACATTAAACAATTGAAAGAGTTCGTGTTCACAGAAAAAAGACCACATTAGAAGATTTTTGTAAATTTTATAAATTTCAGGATGTGCTCTGTTAGAATAATATCACTAATATAAAATATCTTGGCCATGGCAACAGAATTGGATTACATAGTGTGAGAAAGATGAATTAGGAAACTTGAAACTTGAGAGTTTCTGGATACTGAGCAATTTTGCAGGTGAGTTGCTATGCTTCTTTGTTATATTTTGGTGTAAGCAACAATATGGCAAAAATATAAAACTGGATTTTCAAAGATAATACTTTCCTTACTTGACATCTTCAAGGACACAAATACTTGGAGGTTTATATGTAATGATAAGAGAATAATTCTTCAAAATAGTTTGAATTAACCAAAAAGGGAGGAGAGGGGAGTTCTATAACTTATTTAGACATTGAACCAGATAATAATTTCATATGGTTTCTGGAAAATCATGCATTTTTTTCAAGTATGTTTATTGGTAGCAGTTGTTTTAGTTGACAGGTTTTATGCAGAGGTTATTCCCCATTTTGTTTCCACTCTTTTTTTAATGGAGAAAGAATGTTATTTGCAGTAAACACAGTGAACACAAATTGAAGGTTTTATTTGCCTACACTCCATAAGTATCATAGCTACGTAGGACATTTTTGCTTATTTGGAAATTTTGTTTCTAATCTTTTATTCTAATATCTTGGCTTAAGATCTATCTTTGTGTCCTATGCAATTCAGTTTTTTTTTTTGCCAGTTTTTAAGTCAATATTTCTTATTTTCCATGTATTTATATAAAATGAAATGTCAACTATCTTTTTAGTCTAAGTCTGTGCTTTGTTTATAGTATGTTCCTTATGACAAAAATTATTCTGGTTAACAGGTGTTGTAATTTCACAAATTGGAAGCAGTGTCCATGTCTCTTTCCAAGAACAACACTTTTAAAAGCTATTCTAATTATGTAAAGACTACATGTAAAGCATTTTTAATACAGGACTGAGTTACTGACTTCTTTGATAGTTAGAAGTTAGGAGAATCTGGTTGCCTGGTTTGAATTATGATCTTCTGCTTATGACTTTTCTGAAAAACGATCTTCTTCTATTTAAAATTATATGGCTTCAGGAAAACTGCACAGTTGGAAGGGAGGTTGGAAAAGAACAACATTTAAATGGCACTGTTTAACCTTTGATGCCATCATAAAACATATGTAGCTGAAAATTCTTATTCATTGTAGCCTTCAAGAACTTTTCCCACCTTTCCATGAATTACCATATAATTTTATTTATAATTTTTTATTTATATTTATAATTCTATTAATATTGAATTAACATGTGTGGGGGTGTGGAGACAGATAGATTAAACTGTGTGTGCATATGTGTGCATTGCTTTTAGTTGATAGAGTTTAATTCATGCCCCCAGTAGCTAAGGATCACTGTAGGTTATTAAACATCTTTCGTGTCAAAGATTCTGCCACCATTGTACAGTTGCAGTTGAATTTAGTGACTCAGCATCTTCTAATACTTAACCTCTTCTCTGGGAATCAGGGAATTTGGGGAAGCTACATGGAATCTTTTGAGCATTTTAGGGGCTCTTTTAATAAGTTAACACTTCACTCTGTCTTACTTGCAGTCATTTAAAGGACTGTTTTGAAAATTATGTATACGATTTGCTCCCCAAATGTATTAATTTTCTTCATATAATTTGAACATTTTAGCTATATTTACATATTATTGAGATGTCTATTTATATGTATGTATATTTGAGCTTCAAGTGTACGTCCAAGCACTAATAGATGACTTGATCTATAGCTTATATAGTTTGACCATATGGAAAAGGCCTTTATCTCTCCAAAATTTGTGATGTCTACAGAGCAGCAGCAGGAAGAACATCATGAATAACTTGTGTTGGCAAACCAGCAATTGCTTTAATTTCTCATTTATTCAATAAGTATTATTGTTATTTTCAATGTGCCAACTGCTGGGGATATCAAAATGAATAAAACATTGTTCCTGACACATTTACCATCACCATGGAACTCAACCAAGTAGTTGAAATAAATACACAAATAAATACAAACTGTGGAAAATGTTTGTTGTGAATGGAACAGGCATCATGTGAAGGAGTGGCAAGAGATGGTGGAGTGAAGCTCTTTAATGTCAAAATCTTCCCAGCTGAGAGAAGAGGGCAAGACTCTTGCACCCCTGGGTTGTAAAATCTGAGGGTAAAGTAGTGAACCAAAAAGACTGGAATGGCAGAAGAGAAAAACAGGAAGGTTCAAAAGACCTGAGACATGCCACCACCCTAGTCCAAGTTGCTGTCATTTCTCATGGGAGTCACTTTAGCTACCAAAGTATTCTCTTTCCATCCATTCCTATCTATCTTCAAACATTTTCTATGCTGCAGCCTGAGCAGTTCTTTTAAAACACACACACACACACACACACACACACACACACACACACACACACAAAGCTCATGTGATTCCATGCTTATTGTCAGTGATTTCCCATCACTCTTAGAATAAAACCCTAAATGTAGTTGCAAGGATCTTGTGGTCTGGCTCTGCAGTCCCATCCCATATCATGTCATCCCTTTCTCTCTGCTCCAGCCACTTTTAGACTTTCTTCCAGTCCTTACACTTGCAAGATGGGTTTTGCCTCTCACCTTAGGACATTTTGTTCATTTTGCTATTAATACTTGGAATCTTCTTGCCTTCTCTATTTTCTTGGAAAATTCCTCTTTATTCTTCAGAACTTAGCTAATGCTTCATATTTTAAAGGACTTCTACAACTTTGTCAAATTCACCTATTATGGGCTCTCAGAGTAACTTGTACCTCTTCATAGCATTTATTAATGAATTAATTTATTCAATAAAAGATATTACACATTTATCATGTGCTCTTCATTCATCTAGGCAACCAGAATATATTCACAAGCAAATAAGACAAAAATCCCTGCCCTCATACAGTTCATCTTCTAGTGGAAAGAAAAAAGTCATAAACAAAGAAGTAAATAAATATAAATGTCACATGGTAATATATAATATGGGTAAAACTAAGGAGGGAAAATGAGATTACAAATGCCAAGTGGGGTGAGAGGATGAGGAAGAGAGTTGGAATTTTAAATGGGTATTTAGGGAAAGCCTGACGGAGAAGGTAACATTTGAGGTATGGCCTGAAGGAGGCAAGTAAGTAAGCGATGTGGCTATGTTGGAACCAGCCTACCTGGCAAAGGGAGCAAGTACAAAGACCTTGTGACAAGAGTGGGCCTGCAGTTTTCAAGGACCAGCAGGAAACCCACTGTGTCTGGAGAGCAATGGGAGAGAAGAGTAGGCAATATGGTTAGAGAAGGAAGAGAGATACGACAGTGCCGTGTCATGTTAAGGACTTTGACCTTTACTCAGAGTGAGAAGGGAAATATTTGGAGTGTTTGACTGGAGGGGGACATGATCCAACTTATATTATAAAAGGACTACTTTGGATACCGTGTTGAGAAAAGACTACAGAAAGTCAACAATGGAGGAAGGGAGACCAGTCTGGGGAGGCCATTGCCGTATCCAAATGAAAGAAGATGGTGGAAACAGAATGGTAGCAGTGGAGGTTGCGAGAGAGAGGCATGGACATATATACACTACCAAACGTAAGGTAGATAGCTAGTGGGAAGCGGCGCACAGCACAGGGAGGTCAGCTCGGTGCTTTGTGACCGCCTGGAGGGGTGGGATAGGGAGGGTGGGAGGGAGGGAGATGCAAGAGGGAAGAGATATGGGAACATATGTATATGTATAACTGATTCATTTTGTTGTAAAGCAGAAACTAACACACCATTGTAAAGCAATTATACTCCAATAAAGGTGTTAAAAAAAAAAAGATGTTGAATTCAGCACATAGTTGGAAATAAAGGAAACAGAATTTGCATGGATAGGTAGAGCTTTGGGTATGTAAGAAAGAGAAATTAATAATAACCCCAGGGCCTTTGATGTGAATAACTGAAGAAGTGAAGTTGTCCTTTCCTTAACTGAGAAAGGGAAGACTGAATTTTGGGTTTAGATGTACTAAGTTTAAGCTGCTTCTCAGACATTCAAGTAAAGATGTCAAGCACACAATTGGGTATATGGACTTGGAGTTCAAGGGAGATTTATAGGCTGGGGATATACATTGTATTTTTTTTTAAAATGAGCCTAGATGAGATTACCAAAAGAGTGAGTGTGGATAGATAAAGGAGAGGAAGGGCAAGGACTGAGATCTGGGACTCACCTACAGCAGTTGTATTTTCACCTTCATTCTAAGCATTATTTGATTAGTACCCATCTCCCACACTGACCAGGGTAAAGAAGAAATGGAAACCCAAGCAAAACTTTTACAGGTGAATTCTTCCATTTTCCCCTCTTCCCAGTGACCCATATTTTTTTGGCCTTTAGTTACCCCAGCCCCTACCTTTCATCCACAGGTGACTGACTATTCATCCCCCTCAATTTATCCCATCTTCACTGCATGCAAAAACTTACACTTATTATTTATGTTTATCATAAACATTCTAATGCAGCAATTACATATGGCAATCTTTTCTCCTAACACAAATATAAATACATTAAGTTCAAAGTTTGATGCTGACCAGAATTAATGCACTAAAAATATTAAGCATAATTCTGTACCTGCTATAACACGATGTATCTGTCCATTTTTATATTCTTCGTGAGCAATTTCATCAAAGGAGATAAAATCATTCTCTCTTATTTAACATCTCTGGGAACCAAAATGTTTGAGCAGAAAATGGATAGATGTTAAAATTACAAATCGAGAATCGAGATTGTTTAGTTGACTCCCAGTCACAAAAGGAATAATAAGGTTTTCAGACTTGTCTAAACTTTCCTTCATGAGGAACAAGTTGACTCATGACTATAAAAATATAAGAGTACAAATTTCTTAATATTTATTGTTTTTCTTCTTTACACTTGATTCTTTACAGAGATAGCCATGCCCATTTTCATTAATAGCCTAAATGCATTCCAGAGAGCATGGTTAGAAGTGTTTCTTCATTATTGTATACAAGAGAAAGCATTTTGTACAAGAATTTCCTGAGACCCGAGTTTCAGTTTCAAACCTACCGTTTGACAGAAATCTCTACATACCACAAGTTCCCCCATTGAATCCTTACCACCAGAGTTCTGAGGACTAAACAATGAGCAGTTCCAAATCTGAAAGAAATGAATGATAATTATTTCAGTCCATTAAAATCCCAAGGACCCGCAATATATCCAGAACAAGAAAACAAGCAATGACTACAACAAAAACTGAAATGCTTGATTTCACAGTTTGATAGAAAATGTTGAGAGTCTTACGAAATGTCAAGAATAAAAAAATTGAGTTGAAAAGAATTTAGCAGTAAAACTATAATCTACACGTTCTTTGGGAACTTGGGCACATTGTCCCCATGGATGGCTATAGAACTTCTGAAGTTTATCAACAGATTAATCATTAAGAAAAACATCACATAAGTATCTATCTGCTGCATCAAGGAAGGGTTAATTTACACACTGAATTATTAAATGCATTCTCACACCATGACAGAATCGTGAACCTGAGAAGATGTAGTACTTTCCAGTTCTATAAATTCTAGCAGAGACTTTCTTAAATGGCTAATTTAAAGGAAGCTGACACACAATTTAAAGATGTAATTTGAGTCACGGCTGATGATATACTTTTACTTGTTTAGCCCTTTATGCAGCATGTTTGCATTA
Organism: Lagenorhynchus albirostris; assembly: GCF_949774975.1. Lineage (NCBI taxonomy): Eukaryota > Metazoa > Chordata > Mammalia > Artiodactyla > Delphinidae > Lagenorhynchus > Lagenorhynchus albirostris. The sequence goes on along the minus strand of NC_083098.1, from coordinate 113,574,370 downwards.
CTTGAACAGATTTGCTGTTTCTATTCTAACTGCATTGTGTATGGCCTGAGGAATGCTGATTAATTCTTGTCGGTAATCATCACACACGCTGCCAATGTTGAACGTTTATATCCTCTATTACATAATGTATGTATGCATTCCTTATGTTATTAGTGGAAGTAACATGTAATAGGTAAATAAACCTGTTCTAGATTTAGATTAAAAATCTCTGTGGATCCTTTTCTGTCTTTAAAAGACAGAAACTGCATTAGATGAAGGAATCTGGCATAGGCTTTATCCACTTTAAGTAGCTTTAATTAGAATTCTTTAATTGTCCCTACAGCTGCCACCAATAGTAAACTCTAAAATATCAATTGTAATTGGAAGATAAATTTGCATTTCATTCATGACATAAAGTTAATATGTCTTACTTTGTGAACTTTGAAACAGTGAGGCTATTCACTGCCTCTGGAGTATCTCTGAATAGCTCTTTTGATCATTTTGATCCTTATATTGTAGGTGACTCTCTCATCTACTTACTTTTGAAAAGAGAATTAAGTAAACAACGACTTCTAGGTGAGCCTCATTTAACAGACTACTTACTGGTTTACTCAGAGACTAGTGGGTAAACAGGTTTTTAAATGATGGGTTATAGTTTGAAAGAGGCATTTCACTAGAAGTCCTAAAGCATTTAAAAGGAAGTAAAGTGTGTCACTCCTTACTTTATGCTTATAGTCAACTTAGGACTTACAGCAGAGTTGTATAGAGAAAGGATGAAAAAATAAATATCAGATAATATAAAAAATCTAGTGTATCCATATCCTCATAACCGTAGTCCCAACTTTCTCAGGCTTTTTCTGAGTTGCTAAGTTGGAACCACAGATCAGATGGTTAGATTCAATATCATTAGTATTCCTGTTTTCTAGAAGAGTAAATGAAGTGCTGGTTTCTATAAAAATGGCTCTAGTCAGAACTTTTTATGTCAGTAAGTCATTCACACCTTAAAGAAGGTAAAAAGTGTAACTACTCACAATGGTGTAAACAATGAAAGGAATTTATTATTTCAGATAACTGAAAAGTCCTGAGGAAAGACTAAAGCAAGGATCACACTATTTTATGTTATTCTCTCTGTCTCTATAGTACTCTCAGTTGGCTTTATTCTGAGGCCTTATTTGTTTATGTTGTGTCCACTAGCGCCTCTAAATATTTATTTTCCGTTGCTAGGAATGCTTTTATAGGGAAAAGTTTTCTTTCCTGACAAGTTCAGCAAAAATCACAGAACAAATCCTTGGCCTATATTGGATTATGTGCCCAACACATTAACTAGTCACTGTAAAGAGGGAAGCCTTGGTTTATCTTACACAAATGCAAAATGCAAAATTTTGTTTAATCTTAACCTACCCTTAAGATCGGGGTGGAGATAAGCCTCTCCCTACCACATTTACTGAGAATGAAAGAATAGTAATCCAGGGAAAATCAGGGTATGATAGAATCAAAAAAGGAAATTGATACTGGGCAGGAAAAAAAAAAGAATGACAGGAAGGAAAAGAAGCAAGAAAATATTGAAGAAGGGAAAAGAGAAGAAGGAGAGAAAGTAAGAGAGAGAAAGGAGGGTTAAGAGAAGGAAGGAAGGAAGAGAGGGAAGAAGGGAGGGAGAGAGAGAAAGAGAATGAGGGAAAAGGGAAGAAAGAAGGAAGGGGATCTGATGATAAATACCTACTACACTATGTTTTATTGAAGGGTTAATGAGCTAGGAAGCAGCAGGAGGGAGGAGACAGAAACATCTTCACTGGAATTCCAATAGGATAATTAATTTCTGTGTAATTGTATGATAACTCTATTTGGTTAACTTGAAAGGTCCATTTTTATTAATTAGTCATGTAGATGCATAAACACACACACAACACACAAGTGCACACAATACCATTATGTCTCTGATTGGATCTACGTGAGCACAACACTGCTGGGGTAAAGAAGACACTTTACAATGAGTTTGATAGACTTACCAGCAAAGTTCCATTCCTTATAATTACCCCATTACTTTATAGAAATGGGTACAAATGTTGATTGTGCAGAAGATTAGCTATAGGATTATACATGAGAGGATTTGTTTCAGGGAACTAAGAAAAGATCACAAAATTTCAAAATACGATCCATATTTTTGCCACCAACTCTAATGTGCATTTTGCACAGATTCTTCAAGTTGTATTTGCTGCCTCATTGCTGAACCTTCATTTCACTGGATTGGACCCAATGAGAAGGATTGAAGCCAAAGGTTTACTAGTTTCAGCACACTTAATGTTTTCATCTTGGACTCAATTACTTTATGCTCATGAGAAAATTCTTATTTGTTATTCTTAGGAACAGCAAAGTCATATTTCCCACTTTATGGTATTATCAAATAATAAAACTACATGTAATAAAATACTTAAATGATTATAACAACATTACTCTGAAGACAAAGATGGCACAATTGAAGAAGCTGAACCATGGGTGGTAGTGATGCTTAGTATGTTTGTTGAAAAGGAAAGTCTAATTCCTGTACACCGGACTTCCACTTAGAAATATAGAGAGCTAGAAAATGTATCACTCTCAACTGTACTGAGGGGAGTGGAGGATCCGTGTAGGAGGAAAAGAGGAGTCAAAAACCACGGTAAGGGGAAGTAGATGCAGTGCAGGCAAACGCAGTAACTGTCCACTGCATAGGGAAATGGACACCCTCATCATTGCCAGCATTTAAATCTCTTAGCTAGAGAAGAAAGAAGTAAGTGGGGCCTGGAATATTGTTGGAGAGACATGGTAGTATTCCCAAGTGTTTGAATCTGTACTCAATTTGGGGCCAACATGAGAGAGACCCTTCTCTCCTCTCTTTCCCTGTGGTTCAGGTAGACTGATTTCACACCCTTAACATTAAGGGGGAGGAGGGAGCCCACGAGCCCATTTAGATCAATAAATGTGTGGACCAGTGATTCAGGGATGAGTACAAGCCAAACCAGATTAAAATACATATGTATAAAAGTAAAACACCTAAAATAGGTAATGCTAAGGAAGAATAATTTGTAAAATCCTGAGTTAAGATTCTCTTTATATTTGAATAGTAAGAGACAAATTTTTGATTGAAATAGACCTTTATTACAGATATCAACATGGAAAGTCCGATCCAGGGACACTGCTGTGAAATCTAAGAAGTATGACATTTAAGTATGCTTATAGGAAATTTAATTATGCTCATAAGAAAATGCTGGCTTTTATTTATGACAATGAATGCTTTCAATCGAATTGGAATACCTTATTTAAAATAAATGGTTAGACTTCATAATGACTCTCTATCCATATTTATGAATTTTCAATTTATTTTTCATTCCTGAGTCATTAGTAGAATGTATACACATACGTATTAACAGTGATTTTTAAAAAGCAGATGGTAGTCATTCTAAAAACAAGACATTTATGCTTACAACATTGATAACATTGATAAATTCACATATATAAAAGCCTAAATGATAGTTGACATAAAGAATTCTTATATAATTTGATATTAGACAATTTGTATGTAATTACTGCTACTTTTATTTTTCTGTAATGTTTCACACAAGTTATTGTTCAATTACTTATTTGCATGTCTCTTCTTCAGGATGAGGAAGTCAACTAAGTGGATCCAGTGCTCTGTTCAGTCCTAAAAAGGTAGCTTCTTAGAGTTAATGTCACAAATGGCTCACGAACTTATATAATTACATGAATATTGTATTTCTCAAAAGCTTCCACTAAAACAAGTATACAGTTAAAACTAGATACCAAACAGACATACATTTTAATAAGCCTCGTCTACATTTGATGTCCATATCAGCATGACATTAATTTTAGTTTATTTTGCTTTTTTAAAGGAATGATTGATATCCTTCTATATCATTTTCTATTTTGTAAGCAAGAACATATTTCAAGAAATGGAAAGTACTGAAAAAAATCACTAAACAAACGTTAGCAACTTTAAAAGAAGCTGCCTCTGTTGAGGTCTCCCTCCTACTCCACCTTCAGCCCTGAAAACCCTCTTTCATCCAATGACAAATAGTCCCGTCTTAATTACTACTTAATGATTTTTTTTCTATCAGACATCAACACATGTGTGGTGATTAATTTTTAAATGAAATAATTCATTCTTAAATGTATTAACCTTTCATATACAATTAGGTACACTTTCTCAAATGGATGCTGCCCCATCTCTTACTTCACCAGATCTCTACTAAGGGTGAATGAAAGGGCCTCCTAACTGGGCCTTGGGGTTTGGCAACTGCTCCAAGGCAAATTGAAAAAGGGGATTACTGACCTCTTATTATTTCCCATTGGTTAGTCAATCATTTAAACATAACTATATTACTTATCTATGCCAAGGTATATGCATTACTACCTCAAGTTTTGAAAAAGTTTATATGATTTTCAAATGTCTGATCCTTAATCCCTTTTTCTTTTCTCACCCTGACTCCTCAATTATTATATTCCCAGCAACCTTTATGTTAAATACTTGCTATAAATCACCAGTTCTCACTAAAACACATCACTGAGGGGTGAAGACATGCTTTTAAGGTGAATGACCAGATCTGGACCTTAGTTTCCAGCCTCATTTCCTATTTTTGCTCCTATAAAACCTTTGGCTGACTGTGTTTACTTTTTGTGTTAGTATAGGTTCACCTAGAAGCACACAATAATAATACAGGATGAGAAGCACAAGAAATTTATTCCGGGAAGGATCAGGAGAAGGTGGGGAGAACCTTTAGAACACAAGGGATGTGTGACTTGTATAAGGAAAGTGCAGGATTAAAAACTGGGTAGCATGAGTATTGGCATGTAGCACAGTTTCAAGAAAGATCTGCTTAAGCTGATGCATGCAAGCAGTGAATTTGCCCATTCCCTGAGGGCCTGTGTCAGGATGCTAAACCTGGAGAAGGTTGAATCTGGAGAAAGTGTCCCTTCCCTCCAAGTCAATGAATTCTTCCTTATCCAGTCTTACATTCTGGCCCTCTTGATTAAGCACTTTCTAGATGCAACCCCAGGGCTACTTTCCAGGCTCTTGCTGGTACAGGCTAGCGAATTCTTACAAATACATTGAAATATAATCTCTGTGCTCCCTTATCAAGCCCAGAAACATCCAGCTGGATAATTCTGGGATTGAACTTTAGTTAAGGTCCTGGAAGCCAGGAGAGGAGGTAGGGGTAAGTCCTTTAGGGGATACCCATTACCATGCAGAATTGTGGTCTCTGCAGCATCTTCTAACATGGTGTGGAGGGAGTGAAGCTGTAGACCACCTTTGCAAGTTCTGAGGGGTCAGTGCAGAACAAACATCCTCAGCGGCAACTGTCTGCATGTCCGCATCCCGTATTTCAAGATCCCAGGTTTCCCAAAGAGAGTCCTGAGTTTAGTGTAACAGCTCTTCCTCTTCTGAGCATACTAAAGTCTGTGGAACTCTGTGACTTAACAGATCTTTGGTCTGCTACTTAGCTGATCTGCTCTTCCATTCTAGGAGACAAAGGCTTTTTGTAGGTTACTAAGAGTCCCTCTAGTTCTTATACTTATTAACTACTTATAATGGCTCTTAGTGTCTCACTCTCTGTAGGGTGTCAATATCAGTACAATTTAGCAGTGATCAGCCAACTCCACCCTATTTTAAATGTCTGAACCATTAGAGTTGAAAGGCAAATCATCATCCACAGTGAAATCTGTAGCACTTGGGCCTTGTGCCAGGGACTTTCTGCAACACTCCTTACACTCAGAATGGGTGGTTAGTGAGTCATAACCAAATTCCCATATTACCACTTGTTTTCTCAGACCGCACTTTGTACCACGTGCCTTAGTTGGGGCTCACAGAAAAGCAAATGCCAAAAGAGGGTTAGACATGGAAGAGGTTTATTGGGGGAAGAAGCAACAGAAGGTGAGGGCAAGGTTCAGATCATGATATAGGTTTGACAGCTGTGGTAGAGGCAAGGAAGGGGAATTAAGTAGAGTCTCAGACTGTAACACAGTTCGCATGAAGATTTGGTTAGGCCAATGGGAATCCTTGAGCCAAAATTCCCACTGGAGGGGCTCCATATGTACCCTTGCCGTGCTCAGTCATTTCATGGGAGCAACTAGTAAGAAGTGTAGCATTAAAATGAATGCAGAGGTGGACCTAACAGGACAGTAGTCATGTTGGGGCATCAGTCAATCATGTTGCCCACAGGAGATGTAAGCAGTGCATTAGCATGGATACCACAGTTGCCATTTCCTGTAAAAGGATGGCATAGCGACTGGGAACATGGATTTGGGAGTCAGATTGCCTGAGTTCAAAGACAACTGGGCCACCTACTCACTTTGGTAGCTTGGCCAAGTTAATATATATGATCTTCCAGGTTTTCATATTTAAATTTATAATTATAGTTGTGCTCATAGAGCCATTGGAAGAGTTGAAGGAGATCATTCACATAAAAGCTCTCATTATTGTGGAGATTATGTCCACAATTCAGTCATGCAAAAAAATGTAATTTTCTTTTTCTACAACTGCACTTGTTTTCATGTTGATCCCTAAACCTAGCTGGGGTTAGAATCTAAGTCTTAGGTAGCACAGTGTGTCTTCTTTAGATAGCACAAAATGACTATGAGCCCTATTTAGAATCAGACTATAGATTCAAATACCAACTCTGCCATTTCTAATAGAATGACTTTGGATAAATTACTTAACCTCTCTGTAACCTACTTGTATCATCTATAACATGGGAATACTATAATGGTCAGTCCCTCATAATCTGGTTATGACTCAAAATTTGGTGAGAATAGTGCCTGGTCCTATTAAGTGTTTAATCAAGGCAGGCCCTTATTGTTCTTATTTTTGGGTTTGAATTAGTCCCATCCTGTTTTTTGGTATCTCAAGCCTAAAGGTTTAATTATACCTTCCAAAGTTAAGGTAGGGCAGAGGGCAGGGTCCTTTTCAGGAATCTAACAATATCTAAGCCGTAGCTTCCTCCTGGGTTATCTTCCTTTTTTTTCAGTCTGTGGAATATTTATGTAATCTGAATGGGGAGGTATGGTCTTTATTCCTTGTTTATGGCATAAACTTTATACCTTGGATGGTTCAGGGCTTAGTTTCTTTCACTGCAAAAGCCTTGCCTTTTGAGATTTAAAAGCTTTAGTTTTTGAAAATCAAAAGGTTTTTCTTTGTATATAGTGATAGTCTATCTTTCCCCTAATGTGAGAGGAGGAATACAGGGCAAAGAGTAAAAGGAAATACACTACAAGAGGCAAATTTCAGTTAATATCTCAAAATATTATTCCTCTACAATGTTTCTATTTAGATTCCTCTCTGTTCTTGAAATTCCTTTTTGTTACCAATTAGAATCCTATATATTCAAGTTGCAATTTGGATGCCTTCTCTTCTTGGAAGCACTCTTTAATCACTCCAGTCCAAAGTGCTTTCTTTTTATAATTTTATTAATGCAGTCGTTGTCACATACATTTGAAATGGGCTGGTACATATGCTATTTTCCCCACTATACTATGTGCTACTTGTGATCTGGGAATAAACCCTATTCATTTTTTATACCTATACTCTCTTTAGTACCTAACACAGGGCTTGACACATATAGAACTACTTAAAAATGTTAATACAATTAAACAAATTATAAGAAGCTTTTATAGCAAGGGCTAACATTCCTGCCTGAATCTCTACCTATGTTTTCTTGGTCTTTTGAACAGGCCTACGTGCTACGGATCATTGATACCTATATAACTGTTGCAGGAAGGGGGACCCCTTTCAGGGCCCCAGAGTGGAGTCTCGTCTAACACAGGGAAACGAATTGTCCGAGTAGACACGTGCTGACAAAGCAAAAGACTTCATTGGAAAGGGGCGCCCAGAGAGCGAACCCGGGAGAAGGAACCCAGGAGAACTGCTCTGCCACTTGACTCGCAGTTGCAGGGTTTATGGTAATGGGGTTAGCTTTCTGGGTTGTCTCTGGCCAATCATCTTGCTTGGCCCATATTTGGTCTGACCTCAGGATCCTTCCTGGTGGCAGGCCCATCTCTCAGCCAAGATCGATTCCAGTGTGAGCGTTTCTGGGAGGTCGGCAGGACAGGTGGGCCGGTGTCTCCTCCCTCCTCTTATTGGCCCCTCCCAAATTCTTCTCCATTAGCTTAGAAGACATATTATGGGCTGGCATCTCCTCCCTCCTTTTGGCCCCTCTGGAATTCTCCCTGTTAGTTTTTCTCAGCAGCACCGTGTTCAGGATCTCCTGTTCTTAGACAACTCAGGCAAGTGGTTGTTATCGTGATTGGCCAAGGCAGGCGGTTTTTGTCAAAAGTTCCCTAACAAAACTAGATATAACGTATTCATCTGTATTTCAGTTAAAAAAAATATTAAGTGCACTATGTGCCAGCCATTTTACCAGACTCAGGAGATGAAAAATTAAATAAGGCTTGCCATCAAAGATAGAGGTTCTCAAAACAAGACATTTAAATGACACATATACCTAGCACAGAACCTGACACATGGTAGCTCTGAGAACGTTATTGGAGATGGAAGGAATACAAAACTGATGGAGTTGTGCATGGGTTTACTTGGGAGCACACAGCAGATAACTTTTGTTCATCCCAAGGAAGTCTTTTTTTTAAACATCTTTATTGGGGTATAATTGCTTTATAATGGTGTGTTAGTTTCTGCTTTATAACAAAGTGAATCAGTTATACATATACATATGTTCCCATATCTCTTCCCTCTTGCACCTCCCTCCCTCCCACCCTCCCTATCCCACCCCTCCAGGCAGTCACAAAGCACCGAGCTGATATCCCTGTGCTATGTGGCTGCTTCCCACTAGCTATCTACCTTACGTTTGGTAGTGTATATATGTCCATGCCTCTCTCTCGCTTTGTAACAGCTCACCCTTCCCCCTCCCCATATCCTCAAGTCCATTCTCCAGTAGGTTTGTGTCTTTATTCCTGTCTTACCCCTAGGTTCTTCATGACATTTTTTTTTCTTAAATTCCATATATATGTGTTAGCATACGGTATTTGTCTTTCTCTTTCTGACTTACTTCACTCTGTATGACAGACTCTAGGTCCATCCACTTCATTACAAATAGCTCAATTTCGTTTCCTTTTATGGCTGAGTAATATTCCATTGTATATATGTGCCACATATTCTTTATCCATTCATCTGTCGATGGACACTTAGGTTGCATCCATGTCCTGGCTATTGTAAATAGAGCTTCAGTGAATATTTTGGTACATGTCTCTTTTTGAATTATGGTTTTCTCAGGGTATATGCCCAGTCGTGGGATTGCTGGGTCATATGGGAGCTCTATTTGTAGTTTTTTAAGGAAACTCCATACTGTTCTCCATAGTGGCTGAACCAATTCACATGCTCACCAGCAGTGCAAGAGTGTTCCCTTTTCTCCGCACCCTCTCCAGCATTTATTGTTTCTAGATTTTTTGATGATAGCCATTCTGACTGGTGTGAGATGATATCTCATTGTAGTTTGATTTGCATTTCTCTAATGATTAATGATGTTGAGCATTCTTTCATGTGCTTGTTGGCAGTCTGTATATCTTCTTTGGAGAAATGTCTATTTAGGTCTTCTGCCCATTTTTGGATTGGGTTGTCTGTTTTTTTTGTTATTGAGCTGTATGAGCTGCTTGTAAATTTTGGAAATTAATCCTTTATCAGTTGCTTCATTTGAAAATATTTTCTCCCATTCTGAAGGTTGGCTTTTGGTCTTGTTTATGGTTTCCTTTGCTGTACAAAAGCTTTGAAGTTTCATTAGGTCCCATTTGTTTATTTTTGTTTTTATCTCCATTTCTCTAGGAGGTGGGTCATAAAGGATCTTGCTGTGATTTATGTCATAGAGTGTTCTGCCTATGTTTTCCTCTAAGAGTTTGATAGTTTCTGGCCTTACATTTAGGTCTTTAATCCATTTTGAGCTTATTTTTGTGTATGATGTTAGGGAGTGATCTAATCTCATACTTTTACATGTACCTGTCCAGTTTTCCCAGCACCACTTATTGAAGAGGCTGTCCTTTCTCCACTGTACATTCCTCCCTCCTTTATCAAAGATAAGATGACCATATGTGTGTGGGTTTATCTCTGGGCTTTCTATCCTGTTCCATTGATCTATCTTTCTGTTTTTGTGCCAGTAGCATACTGTCTTTATTACTGTAGCTTTGTAATATAGTCTGAAGTCAGGGAGCCTGATTCCTCCAGCTCCATTTTTCGTTCTCAAGATTGCTTTGGCTATTCGGGGTCTTTTGTGTTTCCATACAAATTGTGAAATTTTTTGTTCTAGTTCTGTGAAAAATGCCAGTAGTAGTTTGATAGGGATTGCATTGAATCTGTAGATTGCTTTGGGTAGTATAGTCATTTTCACAATGTCGATTCTTCCAATCCAAGAACATGGTATATCTCTCCATCTATTTGTATCATCTTTAATTTCTTTCATCAGTGTCTTATAATTTTCTGCATACAGGTCTTTTGTCTCCTTAGGTAGGTTTATTCCTAGATATTTTATTCTTTTTGTTGCAATGGTAAATGGGAGTGTTTTCTGGATTTCACTTTCAGATTTTTCATCATTAGTGTATAGGAATGCAAGAGATTTCTGTGCATTAATTTTGTATCCTGCTACTTTACCAAATTCATTGATTAGCTCTAGTAGTTTTCTGGTAGCATCTTTAGGATTCTGTATGTATAGTATCATGTCATCTGCAAACAGTGACAGCTTTACTTCCTCTTTTCTGATTTGGATTCCTTTTATTTCCTTTTCTTCTCTGATTGCTGTGGCTACAACTTCCAAAACTATATTGAATAAGAGTGTTGAGAGTGGGCAACCTTGTCTTGTTCCTGATCTTAGTGGAAATGCTTTCAGTTTTTCATCATTGAGGATGATGTTGGCTGTGGGTTTGTCATATATGGCCTTTATTATGTTGAGGAAAGTCCCTCTATGCCTACTTTCTGCAGGGTTTTTTATCATAAATTGGTGTTGAATTTTGTCAAAAGCTTTCTCTGCATCTATTGAGATAATCATATGGTTTTTCTCCTTCAATTTGTTAATATGGTTTATCACATTGATAGATTTGCATATATTGAAGAATCCTTGCATTCCTGGAATAAACCCCACTTGATCATGGTGTATGATCCTTCTAATGTGCTGTTGGATTCTGTTTGCTAGTATTTTGTTGAGGATTTTTGCATCTATGTTCATCAGTGATATTGGCCTGTAGTTTTCTTTCTTTGTGACATCTTTGTCTGGTTTTGGTATCAAGGTGATGGTGGCCTCGTAGAAGGAATTTGGAGTGTTCCTCCCTCTGCTATATTTTGGAAGAGTTTGAGAAGGATAGGTGTTAGCTCTTCTCTAAATATTTGATAGAATTCGCCTGTGAAGCCATCTGGTCCTGGGCTTTTGTTTGTTGGAAGATTTTTAATCACAGTTTCAATTTCAGTGCTTGTGATTGGTCTGTTCATATTTTCTATTTCTACCTGATTCAGTCTTGGCAGGTTGTGCATTTCTAAGAATTTGTCCATTTCTTCCAAGTTGTCCATTTTATTGGCATAGAGTTGCTTGTAGTAATCTCTCATGATCTTTTGTATTTCTGCAGTGTCAGTTGTTCTTCTCCTTTTTCATTGCTAATTCTATTGATTTGAGTCTTCTCCCTTTTTTTCTTGATGAGTCTGGCTAATGGTTTATCAATTTTGTTTATCTTCTCAAAGAACCAGCTTTTACTTTTATTGATCTTTGCTATTGTTTCCTTCATTTATTTTTCATTTATTTCTGATCTGATTTTTATGATTTCTTTCCTTCTGCTAACTTTGGGGTTTTTTTTTGTTCTTCTTTATCTAATTGCTTTAGGTGCAAGGTTCGGTTGTTTATTCGAGATGTTTCCTGTTTCTTAAGGTGGGCTTGTATTGCTATAAACTTCCCTCTTAGAACTGCTTTTGCCGCATCCCATAGGTTTTGGGTCGTCGTGTCTCCATTGTCATTTGTTTCTAGGTATTTTTTTAAATTTCCTCTTTGATTTCTTCAGTGATCACTTCGTTATTAAGTATTGTATTGTTTAGCCTCCATGTGTTTTTATTTTTTACAGATCTTTTCCTGTAATTGATATCTAGTCTCATGGCATTGTGGTCGGAAGATACTTGATACAATTTCAATTTTCTTAAATTTATCAAGGCTTGATTTGTGACCCAAGATATGACCTATCCTGGAGAATGTTCCATGAACACTTGAGAAAAATGTGTATTCTGTTGTTTTTGGATGGAATGACCTATAAATATCAATTAAGTCCATCTTGTTTAATATATCATTTAAAGCTTGTGTTTCCTTATTTATTTTCATTTTGGATGATCTGTCCAGTGGTGAAAGTGGGGTGTTAAAGTCCCCTACTATGAATGTGTTACTGTCGATTTCCCCTTTCATGGCTGTTAGTATTTGCCTTATGTATTGAGGTGCTCCTATATTGGGTGCATAAATATTTACAATTGTTATATGTTCTTCTTGGATCGATCCCTTGATCATTATGTAGTGACCTTCTTTGTCTCTTCTAATAGTCTTTATTTTAAAGTCTATTTTGTCTGATATGAGAATTGCTACTCCAGCTTTCTTTGGTTTCCATTTGCATGGAATATCTTTTTCCATCCCCTCACTTTCAGTCTGTATGTGTCTCTAGGTCTGAAGTGGGTCTCTTGTAGACAGCATATATAAGGGTCTTGTTTTTGTATCCATTCAGCCAATCTGTGTCTTTTGGTCGGAGCATTTAGTCCATTTACATTTAAGGTAATTATCGATATGTATGTTCCTATTCCCATTTTCTAAATTGTTTTGGGTTCGTTATTATAGGTCTTTTCCTTCTCTTGTGTTTCTTGCCTAGAGAAGTTCCTTTAGCATTTGTTGTAAAGCTGGTTTGGTGGTGCTGAACTCTCTCAGCTTTTGCTTGTCTGTAAATGTTTTAATTTCTCCATCAAATCTGAATGAGATCCTTGCTGGGTAGAGTAATCTTGGTTGCAGGTTTTTCTCCTTCATCACTTTCAGTATGTCCTGCCACTCCCTTCTGGCTTGCAGAGTTTCTGCCGAGAGATCAGCTGTTAACTTTATTGGGATTCCCTTGTGTGTTATTTGCTGTTTTTCCCTTGCTGCTTTTAATATGCTTTGTTTGTATTTAATTTTTGACAGTTTGATTAATATGTGTCTTGGCGTGTTTCTCCTTGGATTTATCCTGTATGGGACTCTCTGTGCTTCCTGGACTTGATTAACTATTTCCTTTCCCATATTAGGGACGTTTTCAACTATAATCTCTTCAAATATTTTCTCAGTCCCTTTCTTTTTCTCTTCTTCTTCTGGAACCCCTATAATTCAAATGTTGGTGCATTTAATGTTGTCCCAGAGGTCTCTGAGACTGTCCTCAGTTCTTTTCATTCTTTTTTCTTTATTCTGCTCTGCAGTAGTTATTTCCACTATTTTATCTTCCAGGTCACTTATCCATTCTTCTGCCTCAGTTATTCTACTATTGATCCCATCTAGAGTATTTTTCATTTCATTTATTGTGTTGTTCATCATTGTTTGTTTCATCTTTAGTTCTTCTAGGTCCTTGTTAAATGTTTCTTGCATTTTGTCTATTCTATTTCCAAGATTTTGGATCATCTTTACTATCATTATTCTGAATTCTTTTTCAGGTAGACTGCCTATTTCCTCTTCATTTGTTAGGTATGGTGGGATTTTTATCTTGCTCCTTCATCTGCTCTGTGTTTTTCTGTCTTCTCATTTTGCTTATCTTATTGTGTTTGGGGTCTCCTTTTTGCAGGCTGCAGGTTCGCAGTTCCCGTTGTTTTTGGTGTCTGTCCCCAGTGGCTCAGGTTGGTTCAGTGGGTTGTGTAGGCTTCCTGGTGGAGGGGACTAGTGCCTGTGTTCTGGTGGATGAGGCTGGATCTTGTCTTTCTGGTGGGCAGGTCCACGTCTGGTGGTGTGTTTTGGGGTGTCTGTGGACTTATTACGATTTTAGGCAGCCTCTCTGGTAATGGGTGGGGTTGTGTTCCTGTTTTGCTAGTTGTTTGGCATATTGTGTCCAGCACTGTAGCTTGCTAGTCGTTGAGTGAAGCTGGGTGCTGGCGTTGAGATGGAGATCTCTGGGAGATTCTTGCCGTTTGATATTATGTGGAGCTGGGAGGTCTCCTGTTGACCAGTGTCCTGAAGTTGGCTCTCCCACCTCAGAGGCACAGACTGACTCCTGGCTGGAGCACCAAGAGCCTTTTATCCACACGGCTCAGAATAAAAGGGAGAAAAAGTAGAGAGAAAGAATTAGTAGAAGTAGGAAGGAAGAAAGAAAGAAAGAAAGAAAGAAAGAAAGAAAGAAAGGAAGGAAGGAAGGAAGGAAGGAAGGAAGGAAGGAAGGAAGGAAGGAAGGAGGGAAGGAAGGATGAAAGGAAGAAAGAAAGAAAGAAGAATAGAAGGAAAGAAAGAAAGAAAGGAGGGAGGGAGGGAGAGAGGGAGGAAGGAAGGAGGGAAGGAAGGAAAAAAGAAAGAAAGAAAGAAGATACAGTAAAATAAAATAAAGTAAAATATAATAAAGTTATTAAATTAAAAATAATTATTTAGGGAAAAAAAAGGGATGGATAGAACCTTAGGACAAATGGTGGAAGCAAAGCTATACAGACAAAATCTCACACAGAAGCATACACATACACCCTCACAAAAAGAGGAAAAGGAGAAAAAATCATAAATCTTGCTCTCAAAGTCCACCTCCTCAATTTGGGATGATTCGTTGTCTGCTCAATTTGGGATGATTGGTTGTCTATTCATGTATTCCACAGATGCAGGGTACATCAAGTTGATTGTGGAGCTTTAATCCGCTGCTTCTGAGGCTGCTTTTGGGAGGTCTGAGGTCTTCTGCCAGCATTCAGTAGGTGTTCTGTAGGAGTTGCTCCATGTGTAGATGTATTTCTGGCGTATCTGTTGCGTCTGCCACTGAGGGGAGCGGCTGCCGGGTGACGCCGGGAGTGGTCGGCGGGCGGTGGGGCAGGCGCAGCGGCTTCCCCACGCCGGGGCGGCGCAGGGCCTCGGGGCCTCGCGTCTCCGCCCGCCCACCGGCTCACTCGCTCAGAGCCCAGGCCGCCGCCATGTCTTCCGGGGCCAGCGTAAGTGCCCTGCAGCGCCTGGTGGAGCAGCTCAAGCTGGAGGCCGGCGTGCAGAGGATCAAGGTGAGGCCTGCGCCGCGCCTGGCCTTGGGGTGCGGAGACCGTCCGGCCATCTGCGGGCCTGAGGGGAGGAGGCCGCGCCCGGGCGGACAGCTGCGGGGCCGGCCCGAGCGCGAGCTGGGTGGCCGGATGCCATGGGCAGCCCTGAGGACGGCACCCAACCAGCCTCACGGCTCGGCCTCGGTCGGTGGGAGTCCACGTAGGGCTGGGCCCGGACCCCGGCGCCCGGGAGAAACGCACCTGTCCCCGCGAGGGTGGTCCGGGACTGAGAGCCCCGGCGCGGTCACGTTTCAGTGATGGGGAGAATGAGTCGGGGTGCCCGACGGACGCGAGAACACCAGGAATGTGGGCGACGTGCTGGTGGCCTCCCCGGACTTGGCTGGTGCGGGAGGATGGGGTCCAGAGCTGCGGAGGAGACTCCCAAGGAAGTCTTGAAGGAGGCTGTGACCAAGCTGAGTCTCAGAGGATGAACAACAATCAGGCAAGGAAAGAAAAAGTAGAGGGACAGACTTGGCAGCATAAGCAAGAACATGGTGGTGAAAAGCAACAACATTATGTATTTTTATGTAAAAAAAAAAAATCAGATTGGTTTATATTTTAGCAAAAATACATTTTCTGTGCAATGTGAGATTATGGTTTACAGTGTGGACTCTGGAGCTAAAGAGCCTAGGTGTAAATCTTGGTTCTATCACTTATAATTTGCTCTATACTCTTAGTTAAGTATTTTATCCACTCCGTGCCTAGGCACTCCACCTGTGAAACTGGGAATCGGACCTCTTAATGTTGTTATGAACTTCAAATGAAACAGTATATTTAAAACCTTCAAAAGTGTCAAAAGAGGGGGGACCTTCAAGATGTCAGAGGAGTAAGACGTGGAGATCACCTTCCTCCCCATAAGTACATCAGAAATACATCTACATGTGTAACAACTACAGAACACCTACTGAACACTGGCAGAAGACCTCAGACTTCCCAAAAGACAACAAACTCCCCAAGTACCTGGGTAGGGCAAAAGAAAAAAGAAAAAACAGAGACAAAAGAATAAGGACGGGACCTGCACCAGTGGGAGGGAGCTGTGAAGGAGGAAATGTTTGGAGCCACGGAGGAGAGCACAGCAACAGGGGTGTGGAGGACAAAGCGGAGAGATTCCCGCACAGAGGATTGGTGCCGACCGGCACTCACCAGCCCGAGAGGCTTGTCTGCTCACCCGCCGGGGCGGGGAGTGTGTGCTGGGAGCTGAGGCTCGGGCTTCGGAGGTCAGATCCCAGGGAGAGGACTGGGGTTGGCTGCATGAACACAGCATGAAGCGGCTAGTGCGCCACGACTAGCCGGGAGGGAGTCCGGGAACAAGTCTGGACCTGCCGGAGAGGCAAGAGACGATAGTTACGAGGTGTGCGAGGAGAGGGGATTCCTTTCCTGCATGAACACAGAAGGCAGAATACTGCCTAAGCGAGCTCCAGAGATGGGCACGAGTCGTAGCTATCACCTCGAACCCCAGAGACGGGCATGAAGTGCTGTTGCTGCCCAAGAATCCTGTGTGCAAGCACAGGTCACTATCCACACCCCTCAGCCTGTGCAGCCCGCCACTGCCAAGGTCCTGAGATCCAGGAACAACTTCCCCAGGAGAACACACAGCACGCCTCAGGCTGTTACAACATCACACCAGCCTCTGCCGTCACAACATCACTAATCATTAGAGAAATGCAGATCAAAACTACAATGAGATGGGACTCCCCTGGTGGTGCAGTGGTTAAGAATCCACCTGCCAATGCAGGGAACACGAGTTGGATCCCTGGTCCGGGAAGATCCCACGTGCCGCGGAGCAGCTAAGCCCATGCACCACAGCTACTGAGCCTGTGCTCTAGAGCCCGTGAGCCACAACTACTGAGCCCACGTGCTACAACTACTGAAGCCCACGCACCTAGAGCCCGTGCTCCACAGCAAGAGAAGCCACCTCAATGCGAAGCCCGCGCACTGCAACGAAGAATAGCCCCCGTTCTCTGCAACTAGAGAAAGCCTGCGTGCAGCAACGAAGACCCAACACAGCCAAAAATAAATAAATTTATTAAAAAAAAAAACTACAATGAGATATCACCTCACACTGGTCAGAATGGCCATCATCAAAAAATCTACAAACAATAAATGCTGTTTCCCACTGTTGGTGGGAATGTAAATTGATACAGCCACGATGGAGAACAGTATGGAGTTTCCTTAAAAAACTGAAAATAGAACTGCCATATGACCCAGCAATCCCACTACTGGGCATATACCCTGAGAAAACCATAATTCAAAAAGAGTCATGTACAACAATGTTCATTGCAGCTCTATTTACCATAGCCAGGACATGGAAGCAACCTAAGTGTCTATCAACAGATGTATGGATAAAGAAGGTGTGACACATATATACAATTGAATATTACTCAGCCATAAAATGAAACGAAATTGAGTTATTTGTAGTGAAGTGGGTGGACCTAAAGTCTGTCATACAGAGTGAAGTAAGTCAGAAAGAGAAAAACAAATACCGTATGCTAACACATATATATGGAATCTAAAAAAAAAAAAAAAAAGGTTCTGAAGAACCTAGGGGCAGGACAGGAATAAAGTCGCAGATGTAGAGAATAGACTTGAGGACATGGGGAGGGAGAAGGGTAAGCTGGGACAAAGTGAGAGAGTGGCATGGACATATATACACTACCAAATGTAAAATAGATAGCTAGTGGGAAGCAGGGCATAGCACACGGAGATCAGCTCGGTGCTTTGTGACCACCTAGAGGGGTGGGATAGGGAGGGTGGGAGGGAGACGCAAGAGGGAGGAGATATGGGGATATATGTATACGTATAGCTGATTCACTTTGCTATACAGTAGAAACGAACACAACATTGTAAAGCAGTTATAGTCCAATAAAGATAATTTAAAAAGTGTCTAAAAAGTGCTAGATAAATTTTAGCTTATGAAGATTAAATATCATTTTCTTTTTCTTTTCAACTTTTCGTAAGAAGTAGTTCCCATTTAACATTATTCAGATCCTTGTTTTCTGCCCATAGATTCTCAGTAGGGACACGGTAGGAAGAATGGTCCACTCTCTTAGAAAACTCAGTAGAATCATTTAGGGGTCATATAAAGTCACAGATCCATTTGGCTTCCCTTCTACACCCCAATTTTGGAAGTACTGTCACTGCTTTAGTGAATCACTGTTAATGGAGGGGGGGAGTCCACTGTGACGTTTTATTCAGGGATGTTGGGGCAAAAGAACGACTTTGAATTTTATTTTATAGGCATTCTAGATACATAATAGAGACAGTCAGTTCTAGATTAAAATAGCTGAAATATCTAACCTCAAGTCTCTTCTCTTACCAGTTTGCGTTGTTGCCAGAACTAGGAAAATACCAAGGAGGCACAGTTGTTCTGGGTATAGTGCAGCCTCAATGACTTCTAGTAAGTATGCCATAACCAACCCATTTATTTGCTTTCTTCTGATGAAAAGGTATGTTTGGAACATTCTTCTCCAATGAGTCAAGATAAATTAGAAATGAACAGAAAAAATATCAGTGTTTTGACTCAAAAATCATAAATTTTAAGTTATGGCAGAGAAATTCCACACGATAAATATTACTTTATACAAGAATGGATTTTGGCTTACCTGTAATTTTCATTTGTTGGAGGAAGTAGTTGGGAAGTGTGGTGTGGGAATGTGGAACATGTTTCAATGTTTTTCTTGGCTCAAATGTATTAATTCAGTATTTAATGCCTGTTCAGTTTTCAGTTAGATGCGTCAATTATGTTCACAAAGACTTTCATTTAGCTAAAAGTGCTTAATCATTAAGCTTTTATTTCCATGTGTTTTATTCCCGACTTATACCACAATTTTAATCAAAACAAGTCTTACCTATTTGGTCAGAAAAACCCACTATGTGTTAAGCACAAGTAGTTGCTTTATTTGTAAAGTGAAATAACTCTTGAAACTAAGATTCAGTTGTTACAAATACAGTATGCTCTGCTCTATTTTATTTGTTAAAACCATGTAACTCAATAAAAATGTAATTTAAAAAACTGGGACACTTTAAGACATTGTAGTTTAGTGACTAACATAGAGTTAATTCATAAAATAATATTCTGCATTCATCCATCACTATAATTACAGTTAACCCTTGAACAACACGAGTTTGAACTTCACGGGTCCACTTAACATGTGGGGTTTTTTTCCCAATAAATACTACAGTATTACACAATCTGTGGTTGGTTAAATCTGTGGGTGCTGAACTGTGGATACTGAGGACCAACTATGAACTTGAGCACCCTTGGATTTTGGTATCTGCAGCAAGTCCTGGATCCAGTCCTCTGTGGATACCGAGGGACGCTATAATGCAATGTGATGATCCAACAATCCAATATAGGTGTGGCATTTTGACGTGCTACAAATTGCTACTTTCAAACTACTTTTTAGATCAGTTCCATACCAGATACATCATAAATAATTATATGTAATAATGATGATATCATAAATTTGTGCAATATTTCACAACCTTCAAAATATAAGTTTTTAAAGGTTCCTTTCAATCTCATGCACATCAAGTAAAAAAGTAGCCTCCATTAGAAGTAACAGTAGTTTAGGATTTGAACATGTGTCAGACATTGTGTTAACATGCATTGACTATGTATAATTTAAAATGTCTTAACTCTTCTAATCCTCATAAGAAACCTCTGAAGGAGGAACTGGCATTAACCTCATTTTACAGAAGAACAACCTAAGATGGAAACCAAGTTAACATAACTGCTTGCTAGTAGAGCAAGAATTGACATAAAGATATGTCTGATGGGGAGTTCACATTCTTAAGCATGACGTCACACTGCCTCCTATAACTTTTCCTTGTTGTCATTGATGAGGTCACCCATTTCTTTCAAAAACAGTACCTGGTTAGGATATTTTGACACCAATGATTAGAACCTTAATCAACTATATGATTCATTTGAAACTAGTTCCTTATAACAGAGTGTAAAAATGATAATCAGCTTAGCAAAGAATTAATTTGTGCATGTACAGTTAAGGAAAGAAATCTCTAACTAATTGTTCGGAATGCATTTGTTTCTATCCGGGTGGCCTGGGTCCAGATCGTCTCCTCTTTTGGTCTTATTTCCTTGTGTTTCGTAAGAGCCTACATTGTCCTTGCAGATCCTGCTGGCTGAGCAGTCTGTCATTTCTTGGACAATCTTTCCAAGCTGGCAGACATGCTATTCCAAGGCTCTCACAGTTGTTATAAGTTTCATGGGAGATTTACAAATTCCTTCCGCAGACATCTCATTTTTCCTGCTGATACTACTGCTTGATTTCCTTGCAGTAAATCCTTGTTATCTCACTTTATTTCTCCATTTTCTCCTTCCTTTCTAGCCATGCTGCTGTTACTTCTCTCCGCTCACTTCTCTTTATCCCTGTGCTGTTGGCATTCTCACTTAGACATCAATCTTGTTATATCTACTTGCTTATTTGTGGTGGTATGCAGGCCTTCCTAATTTTTTTTTTTTGCATCTATCCTCCATAAACATAACCATTTTGTTAGAAGGGACCACCTTCTGTGTAACGCCACCAGGAATACATCTCTCCCCCAGGAGATATGACAAAAACCTTTCTCTCCAATGCTTCCCGTTCTTTCCCTTTAAAGCATTTCTCTGCTGAAGCAGCTAAGTGGCTGCACAACATAATCCTGTATAAAGCTGGCAGAAATGCTATTTCAGAGCATTTGTGTTTAACGCTTTATTGTCCATTTTGTACAAGTTGCAAGGCACATGAATAATCCTTCAGTGAATTTTCACTCAACATACACCTTTTAAGCAATCAGGATCTGTCAGCCCATTTAGACCCTGCACAGTATATCATTTTCCTTCGTTGTTCCAGGGTGCTCTTCCCTCAACTGCCACCCCGAAAAGCTAACCATGTGGGCTACGTTCACTTCCCTCTGGCTTGTGGGTTGGGTTCAGAATATGGGAGACACTAGCAGAGACGGAGGACGCTGAAGCAGGAATATTTATTACCTTAGTTCTCTCCCTTTGGGGTCTTCAGGCTGATGCTATCTCTGTAGAAAAGGCCACAGCTTTGGGTCACAGGAGGCCCTTTCCATATAACGACCCTCTCCGGGTTCTGTAATTACTCCCTCCCCTTATCCTTCAGTATGGCTTTCCTCTATGTTAGCTTCCAAGTCCTGAGTTATCCATTATTGGTCCCCCAAATCCCCACCACACCCCTTGAAATGAGTCTCATTATTAAACACCCCCCAAATTACAAACTCTGAGTGTGGCATCTGTCTTCTGAACTGACTGACACAGACTTGGCAGTACACCATGAGAAGTTATGCATAGCTGTTACCTTTAAGGAAGTTGAACTGTAGAAAAAGAGTCAATCATGTAAACACATAAGTGAATTATGAATTATAGAACATGTGATAGAAGCAGATATAATGTACAGAGAAGTCACACAAGAGAAGGTGATTTGTTCCATCTAGGAAGAGGGTATCAGAGAGGGCTTCTTGGAGTAATGCTTGAGTGATGCCTGGAATAATAAACTGGTTATCAAGGTTTGATGAAAGGATTGGGCTGGGACTGGGGCAGAAAGGCCATTCTCAGATGAGGGAACAGACCTGGTCAAACAAGAAAGCCTGGGACGTCATTCTGTGTGTAGACAACTTCAAACTCATATTAGCCAGAAATTATAGTGGGAGAAGGGGCATGTAAGTCCAGACAAGTCTGGAGATCTGAGAGGGTTTAATATATCATCCTGAGGAATTTGGATTTAATTCTGTATGTCATAGGGGAGCCCCAGAAGTTTGTACCCTATAAAGTACCCTATAAAGTAGAAAAATAAGTTTTGTCTTTAGACAGAGTACTTTGGTGACAGTGAAGCTCATTTGAAGGAGAACAAGACTGGAGACATGGAGAAGAACAAAGAAGCAGTGGAAGAGACAAGAGACTGAATAAAGCAATCATAATATAAAGTGATATTAGAAAGGTAGAATCAATAAAACTTGACCATCTATTGGAAATGGAGGTGAAGGAAAAAGAAAGCGCTAAGATGATCCCAGGTTTCTGGCTTGGTGGTTGGTAGTACCAATTCAGGAGACTTGTAGTTCACAGGAAGGATATGTTTGGGGATAAAATAATAAGAAAAGACAGTTCACTTTGGGGTTGAGTTTTTCTGTGGGACACTCACATGTAGAAACTGGAGTGTAGAAGAGAGCTCTGGACCAATGATATCGATTTGAGCATCACTAAAAAATAAATGTAGCTGCCGCTGTGGAAATGGTTGAGATTGCCTGGGAAGGGTGTTTCTCTTAGTAAGAGAGGGACAAGGATAGTACCAGCCAAATTTATGTAATGATTAAAAAAAGAAACAGAGTATTCAGAGTATGCTAAACATTTCAATAGTCACTTTCTTCTGTATCTTATTCAAGATGTACCGTATAGCTGGGTTGTAGACATCTTATTTTCCTAATTTCACAAATGAAGAAACTCTGGCTTAGAGAGTTCAGCTAAAGTCACAACACATTGAGGCTAGAAATGAGGCTAGAATTCAAACTTTTTACCTCTTTTCCAGCACACCATATTGTCTTCTTACTGCTTTGTTTTAGCTGTATTTATGAACAAAAGGCAAGGAATAAAGAATAGGAAAAAATATAGACAAAGGACTCTTGGGATCCACCAAAAATAGCTCTAGTGATAGAAACGTCTGCCTTTACTCTATAACGTGCCATTGTTTAAAACATATCATTTTGAGGAACGCAACCTTTTTTATTTTACATTTTGGAAAGTGCACTTCGAATTTCATTTGTTTAACTTTTTTTATGCTCCAGTTTTCTTAACCTAAACCCACTTTACCCTTTCTCTGCTCACCCTGACTGCCCCTATAGCATTTGCTTGCTAGCTCACATGTGTGGCACATTGTAACCTTGTTAAAAAATCCAGGGCTCTAAAGACTGGCATAGCCTTCTTTCAGAACTGCCACAATTTTCACTTATAGTTCAGTATTACAGGGGGTATAGATCTTGAAACTAATTTGGAAACAGAAAAAGCCATTAATACCAGGTTCGTGCTTCACATTTACTTCCATATTAGTTTCCTGAATCATAATCTAAGGCTATGAATTGGAAATGCCTTGTGAAGAAAATGCAAAGATAAGAGCCCTTAGATTAATGTTAATGCTCTGCATTATGCAACATGACCCATAAACCGGAATATTCTTATTCCGTGGTGAAATCATTTACAGCTGACTTGCACGGGATGGAGTCATGATTTACTAAAGGAAAAAAGTTCATCGGAAAAGTCTTTATACATATCCTAATGCCAATTTCTGGGTATTTTGCTGAAGTCTTACAAGTTAGCTTTAAAGAAACAGATTGAATCAAAGGAGACTCATCATATGGGCCTGCTTCATTCTTCAGCTGAGAATAAATAAATCTGGCGGAATGCCTCCATCATCAAATTAGGTGCAGATTTATTTGGTAGGAGGAGGATAAGGAACCACTTTTACAAATTGCTAATTGCTTCTGTTTCCTCAGTGAAACAGGAAACAAAGTCAATCTGAGAGTCAGTGAGTGAGAAGGTGTTGGTGATAAGAAGAAAAAGGAGAGGAAATGCAGATAAGTTTGGGAGAACAGGAGTATCAGTTGACTGGGGAAAAGTAGTAGGCTTATCAGGCTGGGGTGAAGGCTCACTTGGAGTTTGTGGTCATTGACTAAAAGTAAAACCTGTCAACATGGCTGTGAGTTTTCCTCCATCTATGGTCACCAGAGGAATGTAATCTAATGTAAATAGAGAGTTAGATTTAGCAACAAAGAACTCTGAAGAGATAGAAGGGACAAGGGAGCTACGTTTAGGTAATGTGGTGATTATAATGACATAACACGGAATCTAAGATAGTTAAGGGGAAAGAGAATATGAGGGGATTGTGGGTAGTAAAAATGAGGACATTCAATCGATTAAACTGGTGAATGTCAGAATGGGGCTACCCTAGGGAATGAGATGGATTCAAAAATAATTATCTTAAATTTTTAAAATTACTGAATGAGAGATTGTTTTTTTAAAAATGTAAAAGAATAGTAAATACTCTAGATCTTAAAAGTTTGAGAATATTGCAGCAAAAAGGTGTGAGGACAGACATCAGGGACATTTTTTCCTTTTGCTAGACATCTGGTTACCTAGCTTAAAGTACATATTTGAACAGTATTCTCTTGATTATCTGCTAAACAAAGCGAGTTTGTTTCTTGCATATAAATGTATGAACATCTCAGTTAGATACTAATTGATTTGTACATAGTAAACCTATCACATAAAGTGGGATCAAGGTATAATAAGTGTCTGTTTAAAATGTTCTCTTTTCGCACTTCCCTGGTGGCGCAGTGGTTGAGAGTCTTCCTGCCGATGCAGGAGACATGGGTTCGTGCCCCGGTCTGGGAAGAACCCACATGCCGCGGAGCGGCTGGGCCTGTGAGCCATGGCCGCTGAGCCGGCGCGTCCGGAGCCTGTGCTCCGCAGCGGGAGAGGCCACAACAGTGAGAGGCCCATGTACCGAAAAGAAAAAAAAGTTCTCTTTTCAAAAAGCTCTAGCTAAGAAATTATTTTAGCCATATGATCTCATATATCATAATTTCTTGACAAGATTGTCCTATATTTTATTTTTTCTCCTGAGAAAGGAGAATTCTGAAAATGCCAATGGTATGAGCTTTCTGGAAAGGTATTTACTAAGTCAAAATTTTAGGAAAACAAAGGCTCTGATAAATTTGGGAAAATGATTTCAAGAGAGTGTGTACCAATTACACTGCTAACAGTCAGTGGCTCTGTTCAATACATCTTCAGCTCAGTACTGGGTTTTATTATTGTATCATTCACTAAATTTATGATAAAATAATATCTCATAGATATTTTAATTGGCATTTGTCTGGTTACTAGCATGATTAAAATTTTTCCCTCATTTTAGTCTCATATTTAGTTTGTTAGGTATCAATTGACATCTTTTGTCTATTTTTCTACTGAACTTTCAGTTCATTTCCTAACAGTTTGTAGAACGTTTTTAAATATAATATTAATCCTTTAAATTTGGGGGCAAATATTTGTCCATTTGTTTGTTTTCATCTGATTATTCAGAGTTTTTGACATATGTATTTTATATGTAGTCATTCAAATTTCATAACAATTGTGCACAATAAGCGTTACTCTTCCCATTTTGCATGTGAGAAAATAGTGATTCTGACAAGGTTGAATCATCTGCCCTATAGGTCCCCACAAAGTGAAATTTCAATGCAGGTTTTTCTGGCCCCAGAACACATTCATTTTTCTATGTTACACTGTAACTGGACACACAGAGTCTGATGATGAGAGCATTTTAATAGGAAACATTTAAGAAGCGGATAAAGTGAAAACATAGTGAAAAAGGGCCATATTGGGAAAGTATCAGTATAATTACAGCAAGAGTTGAAGAAAATGGATCTATAGAACAAAGGACAGTGATGAGTTGACAATTATTCCAAGATTTCCTGCATGGCTGATATAGTGGCATTACCCAGTGTGACAAAGAAGCCAGGCACCGAGCTCTGTCACTGCAAGATGATAAGCTGAGTTGTCTTCTCCACATTTCATTTCTCCTAGTGACAGTACATACAGTTTGAAATGCCTTGTACAGAAAACTCTCTCCAAGTTGGGTGGAGAGGGCAAGTTCACAGTTAGACAAGGAGATCTGGACAGGTTTTCTGTACACAGATGGAATCAAATGACATGCCCAATGCTGCGTGTGTGGTAAGAGGAACAGGGCACCTATTTTTTTTTTTTATTTTTTTCGGTACGCGGACCTCTCACTGTTGTGGCCTCTCCCGTTGCGGAGCACAGGCTCCAGACGCGCAGGCTCAGCGGCCATGGCTCACGGGTCGAGCCGCTCCGCGGCATGTGGGACCCTCCCGGACCAGGGCACGAACCCGTGTCCTCTGCATCAGCAGGCGGACTCTCAACCACTGCGCCACCAGGGAAGCCGAGTCATTAAGTTTTGATCAACTAAATACCGCCTGGGTATGTGTGTGTATATATATATATAAAATATAAAACATAATATATATTTTTATATAAATATAAAATTAAGATTTGCTATAGTTAAATACTGTTATTTTTTAATTTTAAGTAATTTATTCCAATAGAAATATTTCAGAAAACTGTACTTAAATTCATTTTAAGTTAGCTTATGCAAACACACTGAAGATCCACATTCTCATTTGCACATTAAACAGAAACAAAAAGTGAGAGAGGAACCAAGCTGCACATCACTCCAGGAGGTCATAGTGCAAACAAATACTTCATCTTTAGAACCTCAAGTTAAAGGGGATGAAGGAGAATAAAAATGGCTTGTGTTCTCCTGTATAGTATCATCATTGGATATTTATCCCTACAGATGCTCTTAACTCCTTTAGATTACACTGTGAATGAGTTCCCCACCCCCTCCCCACACATACATACTTCAGTCAGCTGTAAAACAACGGATTTGTCAATAATCAAGGTAGAGAAACCCTTGAGAGGCTGGTGACTTATTATCAGCTACTCTGTCAGACCTAATAAGTCGATAATTATTGGACTATATCTGTGAATAGTTCTAATAGGTGATATCTTCATGGAAAAATTAATATTTGTTACCTGATATCTAAAGCACAGCTAATTACAAAATCTTCTACTTGTCTATTTAAAAAAAAGTTCAATCCCAAAGCATTCTAATTATGTATTCCTTTAATCCCATCACCACTTTGCAGTCCAAATGACTAGAATCAAACTTTAAATACTACTAATAACCCTCAAGGACCAGTTAACCCTTCATGTGACTTTAAAGACTAAATTTACTTGCCTATTCTAGAACATACTAGCCCTTTAAAAAATGTGAAAAAAGCATCTTGACTCAGTTGGACAACAGTGACTCTAGATCTTGCAATAATCTCAGAGAAGTGAAATGCTTCCAAGTTTTGCTTTTACTAAGGAAGCTAGCTTAGTCTCTTAACTTCTCTTTAATGTACATTTTAGAGTTTTTTTCACTTTTCTGACATAATATTTTCAAGTAAACAATAACTGGTAAATTAAGAGACTGCTTGTTTGTTCTGAGTCTTATTTAAATATAAGAATGTACTGAAGGAAATCTCACTTCTGGGCAAAGGGGCTCTTGTTATGGACTTTATAATGACTGTTATAATTTGGGAATATCTATCAAATGTATTTTGATTAGAACAGAAATTTTTAAATGTTCCTTGAAACTCTAGGCTTCTGCATAAGTACTTCAGGAAATCTCCTAAAATTCATTTGGAATTTTATGGATCCTGACTTGCAAGTATCACCTAGAATCCCTAGAACGAAAAGCTTTCATTTACCAAAGCAGCTTTATTTATTCTCAACGACTTTTTAGTAACTTGTAATTTGTATTATAATACATGTGAACGTATAATTTACATGCCTGCTTTGGTCATTTGCTGTGTATTATTGCTTCTTCTTAAAATTTCATTTGAAAAAATATTGGTTTTGCTGCCAAAAACATTAGGAGATCGCTGGAGTTGAACATGATTCTAGGCTGAGTTACCAGTCCTTTCTCTATTACGTTTGTACATTTTATATACCCCCATTGTTCATTCAACAAATGCTATTTGAAAAGCCACTGTGATGCTTGTTTGCCTATTGTCTCTCAGCTCCGTTTCCACCCTTCATTGTTCTCCTTTGTATCCCAGCAGGCTGAAAGCCTGCAAACTACTTTTCTGGACTCCCTCATCAGCTGGCTTTTCGTTAGGTTCTGCCAATGGGAGGAATTAGTAGGAGTTTGGAAGACAAAAGGAGGAAAGAAGCCTACCCCTAGCCAGTCCCAGCTGCAGGGGATGCCTCCCACAGTGGCCAGCAGCAGGGAGGACAAGTTCTGCTTAGGTAATGCCTTTCTAACAGCAGAAGCAGCAGTACCTCCAGAGAGATCAGCACAAGCATATGCTCCTGAGTCTCCTTCTTCAGACGTGGTGCAGTTCCAATAGTGTCAGAGCAGTAGTGAGTACAGGCTCCTGGCTTCAGCCTGGGGGCAGGAGCAAGTCCCTGGTCTCTGGGTAGTGCTGTTCTCTGTAGTGTATCACCAGCGCTAACTTTCTTCTTTTAGTTCCTACAGATCTTCTAACTCCCTTGTAAGGATTTCCTGGCGTTAAATTCCCCCTTCCTGGAAATACCTTGAGTGGCTTCTTTTGTTTTTCTGATTGGACATGGACTGATTTGATGTGTCAGGGCAAGACTGTGCTTTGGGGCTACTGGTGAGTCAAACAGACAGAAAACCAGACTTCATAGAACTAGCAAATACATTGAACTTCCTATATAATACTTTAAATATTGTTTGCAGGTCATTCTCCTCTATTAGAATATACACGCTATGTGGGCACTGAATCCTATTAGTCCTTTTATTTGTAGAGCCTGTCACATTGGCTGAGACTAAAAGATACCCAATAAAAGCTGCTCTCCAGTTGGATCCATGGAAATATAAAGGAAGGCCATGGGTTCAATGTCAAGTTTATAATTTTATAGGGAGAAGAAACTCACTTATACTTCCCTTTCTTCTACTCTTTCCTTCTTCCTTGTATTTGTGACCTATTTAGTCAAACACTGTATTCTTATGGACCAAAATATTGAGATAAAAGGAAAATAAATGAACAGCAAAGAAGAGAACTACTTCAAACAGGAATAAATGACATTGCATTTTAAATCTCTGTATAGGATATTCCTATCTCATAGGAAGAAAGGGCACAGAACTTGTGGAACAAAGCCTTTTTCTTTTAGTTTTGCACAAAATGTCAAGATATGAAGCTGCCCTTTTATGATGCAAGCTCAGACTTTTCCTACATAATGGTTTGATGCTAGGTTTTGAATTATCTCTAATCCCAGGTAGGAGCAGAAATTGTTGAATGCATATTAAACTTATTCTGCTGGGTGGTGAAATTTACATCACTGTCGTTGATTGAAAAACAAAGATTTGATTATTTTAACTACTATGTTGGAGAATCTATTAACAAAGGAAAAAGTCTCAGTTTTCTTGGCTAGATGGACATATCCATGAGAAATTTTAATAGTTACTTCTCATACAGTTCTAGCTATTGTAGAAGCAGTTGATATTTAATGAATATAAGGATGTTATAGAGTATAATTCTTCAGTTATTCCATGTTAGATTTAATTGTAGTGACACTATCAAAAAAGATATACCAAAAAGATGATGAAATTTAACAACAGGGTATGTTTTCCAACTATGGGGATAAGAATATTAAACAAAATATTATCCTTTTTTCTTCCTGTCACCGACATTCGTATGCCTATGCTCATTTTTACCACACATTTTGTTACTGCTGTTGTTTATTTGTATTTTGCTTGGTTTAGACTTAGAAGCCAATATATTGATAAGAAGTCACCTTCAAAAATTATCCTTTTTACCCTGACTTTTACTAAATTTTCTTAACAATAATTACTTTTATTCAGCCAGTTTAGAAGCACACGGTTTAACACTACTGCCTAGATGTTTCTTTCCTCCTCTCCCCCTTTCTGGAAAAAAAAAATTGTTACAAGTCATCATTAAATAAAACTCCATCATAATTCCCCTTACTATTGCTAAAAGCTTATAGCCACTGCTTCACAACATTACACCTCCCTGGGAGATGCAGAAAACACAGATTGTTTGTTTTTACAAATCACTAATTGAAGGGTTGAGAGAGGGAGGGATTTGGCGGGGGAGGAACTTGTAGACAGATTAGACTGCTGGGGATTTCTCATGTTAGATCATAACTGTTTGTGTTATATACCCAGTTGAAAGTTGAGCTAGCTGGCTTGTTTTCTCCACACTGGAGGACTGAGAAAAAAGAAATGGCTCTAGTGGTACAACATTTTATAAACATTTACATTTTATTTATGAGTTCTTGATGATACTTTAAATAAAGTTAGTACATGGAATTCCATTTCCTCAACAAAGAAGTCGAAAAACAGTTTGGTTTCTTGTGCTTTTAGCTTTTTTTCTTCTAATAACTCTGAAGTGCAGTTACAGATCACTTAAAAATATACCTATGGGTTAACATCTCTAAAACAAAATAAGCATGCAAGAGAAAGTGACTCAAAAGGGAGTTTTCTTCTATGTTGTCTGGGAAACTTGTGCTGAGGAGTATAATAAGTTTAATTAGTTCAATTCCTATTAAAATTATGTTAAAATTCAGTAAGTAAGCAGGAAAAAAAGAGTTTTCTTAAAAAGGGTATCTCTCTCTCTCTTTTTTTTTTTTTCTAACAATTGAGTCGATATCACTCTAAATAAATCCTGAGAAGACTGTGGGGTAGTTTTAAAGGCAGTTCCCTAATGACCTGAAGGCTACCAGCTGTATGCTTCCTTTTTGATGTTTCCAGCATCCAGCCCCATCTCCCTGATTGTATGCTATGGCCTCACACACCATCCAGAGAAGGCCTGATAAGCAGTCAGAGCAGTTTCAGAGAGTTGCCAGGTGGATTGTGCTGTGCTAAGTGAAGTATTCAGGAAAAGAAGAAATGAAAAAAGAACCAGACAAACAAAAAACCTGAGTCATAAGCCAGTTCCTCAACCTTTGGTAGGTTGACAACCTCCCAAGAGCTGAAGGTGGCCCCAAATGATTGCCTCAGGTAAGGCGTCTCTTGGTGTCACACCTCCCAGGGATTTGAACCCAGCCTGGCTGTATGAAAAGCCAGATGAATGTATGTGTGGGTTTCAGCCCACTTCCCTCTTCCCCATTCATGCTAATCATGATAATCCCACCACTAATACTGATGGAGCACCTTAGCCAGTTGTTTCTGGGCCCTGCACCTCTGTGCACTGAGCTGGAACAGCTGTCTCTGAGCACTAACCTGAAAACAAAGAGGAAACAACACAGAGTCAGGAGACTGGCTCCTTGCTCCCTGCACACAGCTTGAACCTAAGCCTCTTTGCACTGAGCTCCGTCCCCAGGCTGCCCAAGAAGGGGCATACTCATCAACAAGGGCGGGTAAGGCGGAACTTTAATGAACCACTTTCTTGCCCATGTATATCTCCAAATATCTATACAGATATAAGAACAAATCATGACATAATGACATGATGGTGATAAAATTAATTTATCTTATCAAACAAAGAAAAGAAAATCACTCATTCAATAATTTTAGTGTGAATATGAAAAAAGACCATACGCAAAGGTGTTCTCATCTACCATGGGAAAAATGACTTTGCTTTCCGTTTACTATGAGTTTTTTCCCTCTTTTACGTATAAAAATCAAATAAAATAAACACGATTTGGTTATAGAACTCTGAGGTTGCTAATTTCTAATTGGATCCCCTTCCCCCAAATAACACATCATGAGCCTTAAAATACAATAAGTTCCTGTGACTCTAAACAGAAGTTAAAAGTAGCATTTTACTCTTTAAAGCTTTAAATTCCATCTTGTTTCTAATCAGCCATCTGGAGTGACTATACAAGGTTACACGGACCTGACTGATTTATGAATATAATTTTTGTTTTAATTGAAACAGCAACATTTAGGTTCCACCTTAACAGTGCACCTTAAAAGATTATCTCGGTTATTTCACAGGCACCGAGCCGGCACTAATAGTCCAAGGCAGATATTGAAAAGCAGCACAGGGCCAGGCAGATCTATTAGAAATTCCCATCCACGCGCCTCATACATATTGATTTCTGACACCAAGCAGCAGTGAAAGCCCCCGTGGGAATAATATATTTAGCAGGGTTCGCTGCGAGGAGGTCACAGAGTGCATACAGATTAGCTTCAGAGGACCAAGGCACTAGTGTTGGAGCCAAATGCTAGATTTTATATCATTTTAATCTGAACTTTTATAATCCTTTTAGTTCTTCTTTCTCTGGATGGCAGAGAGAAGGCTCCTTCACATGTATCATGCATCTTTTTCTTTATTCCTCCTATAAATGTGCAAACGCCGTTGTAATGGGGAGGAATGTTCTTCTAGCATAAGCAGCAGAGCCCTGACCAGATTTGCTTTTATAAACGGTGGTCAATTCAGATGAAGACATCTTTATTTAAAGATTTCTTTCTGTGGGGGAGGGAAAATCACAAATCTGTATCTCCAGTTTTAAGGTCTAAGTCTAAAACCTGCTCTTATTAAAAGAACCATTCCTCCCCTCCCCCACCTTTGATGCTAGGGCTCATTGAGCAAAAGTTGCATTTATACTGTTATGTCTATGAAAACAAAAATCTAAACATTTTTTTAATTACCTTTCTGATGGGTAGGGAATGCCTGCTCATTATGCAAAGAAGTGTTGTGACTGTATCAGATAAAGGTGTCAGAGGAGAGTCAAACAGGCATTTTGGAGACTGGAGAGATGCCAGCAGTGTGCAGGGAAAGGTTAGAGTGGACACACTTTGACAGAAGGGTGAAATACATTCAGACAACAAAGGGAAATAGGAGGTTTCACTCAACAGACAGACAAAGGCTTATTGTCTTCTTCTAGACTGCATTTAAATTTTAGGTGTTCTATGAAAAGTTCCCATGATTACCAATAATCAGAAACAATAACTACATCTTTTGAATCCCACTTATTTTCTCTGGCATACCCAACAAGTATAAAAGGCTGGAAAAAAAAAAAAGAAAACAGTGTAGGGCAAACAATCAAGACTTATCCTTGAAAATATAACAGTAATTAGAAGGAAAACGTGAATTTGAGTTTTGTTTTATTAATAAAAATTTGTTTTACCAATAAGGAATATTAAAGTATCCAATTAAGACCTGGAATTTTGCCTGTCAGATTATCTAACTAAAATATGTCAAACATTCAGAATAGTTTTTCAGGACTGTCTCCAATGATATTATGTGAACTTTTATTTTATTTTCTAATATGTTCAAGCTGAGCACAGACCAGTAAAAGAGAGTCATTAAGTTTGGAAAAGGAGAAAATAAGAGAAATAAAATCTCAAACATAATTTTTAAAATTAAGATCTGGGCTTCCCTGGTGGCGCAGTGGTTGAGAGTCCGCCTGCCGATGCAGGGGACACGGGTTCGTGCCCCGGTCCGGGAAGATCCCACATGCCACGGAGCGGCTGGGCCCGTGAGCCATGGTCGCCGAGCCTGCGCGTCCGGAGCCTGTGCTCCGCAACGGGAGAGGCCACAACAGTGAGAGGCCCGCGTACCGCAAAAAAAAAAAAAAAAAAAAAAAAAAAAAAAAAAAAAGAAGATCTGCTTTGGGCAAATGCCCCTGTCAGAAATGCTTGGCCATAGTGCTGCCTAAAAACCAGACTTAAAGCACACACTGAGCTAGCCAAAAACATTTAACTTTATATTTGGCTTCTTTGTGGGATTACAAGTGTGCTGAAAGTTAGAACAAACCCAGAGTTCTTAGCAACTAGAGAAATGACAGGATTAAGGATTACCTGGATGCTGAATAATCTGAGAGCCTCTCACTCAGATCACTCTGGTCTGAAGAGATTGTACCGGAACACTCAGATTATAGGAAGCAGGTGCAGAAAGTCAGAGGGAACTGGATCAGCTACACTAGTTGACAAAATCAGAGGAATGGAACTCTGTAGAAGTTAGAAGTTTCTTCCATTAGAAAAGGAGAGTGTGTGTGTACATGTGTGTGTTCATTCCCATGAACTTGGTTTAATTTTAAATTGTGATATAACAAAACAGAACGTTTGGTATAATCAGTCATATTTGCAGGTGCTGACGATAGGGCACATGGTGACCCATTCGAGAAAAGTCCAAGGTAGACTTTGACCAAAGATTGGATCATGTCTTTGGTCAAGTCTCTCTCTTCCCTGGTGGAAGTGGCCACTCCCTTATTTGGGATATTTCTGCATGCTGTACCAACATCTATAATAAATGACTGTCAAGGTCTGGGCATGCTCTTTGGCTGAGGGAGATGCCTTCTGATTAGAAAAGGAGGAGTGGGCAATCTTGAACCAAGGAGCCTGGAATAAGCCTGAAGTAAGCAATGACACACTCAGGACTGGGTGCAAATCTAACAAGAAAGCTAGAGAACCCTGTGGAAGCAAACTCCTTTATCACGGCACTGGGCAAAATCCTATACCACATTTGACAAGGAGACCTTGAATATAATATCACCCATCTTTCCCAGTTGTCAGCACATTTCTTAACTTCCTTGTACCTAGATGTTAGTCAGTAAAGATTTGCTGACTTGAATAAATTATATTAGATAGAAGTTACACCTAGGGGACAGAGACCAAAAAATAATTGGCAAAAAGCAAAAACACAACCAAACAAAAAACAGCAAGTCATTCTTCCAGCAGTTCTGTCTTCAAGGTGTCCGACATTCTGCTTGACTGCTTCTTTCTGAACTGACCCTGGATCTGTGTTAGGTAGACAGTCTGAGATGGATGAAGCTGTTCATTTTTGCCTGAAGGGGGTGGGGCATATTTTCCCTCTCAGAAACAAGCTCCTGTTAGTACAGGAGCAAGGAAAGTACAAGTATTGATGGCTGATCTCCTGAATTTGACTGGAGTTCCACTGCCCAGGTGTCACTTCACAGTTTACATTCCATTTTTCACCCTGAGCCCATACTACAGAGCTCTGTCATATAATCCCAGCTGACACCAACCCTGCTAGCTATCTGTCCTGATGAAAGTTTAAAAATTGAACATTACATTTCTTCCACTTGCAGCTCTGAGCTTGTTTTAAGTAGATGAATTGCTTATGGGGGATGTTAAATTTCTAGTAACAACAACAAAAGAATCACCTAAAATAACTAAAGCTACAAACCTTTATCTATCCTCCCTCCACCAGATATGTAAAATGTCCTCCTACTGTAAAGCCACTATTATGTTGCGTTTATTTTTATTATACATGTTGATGAAACCCTGTCAGCAAGGGAGGGGACAATGACACTAGCAGGGGTTGTGAAACTGGTTTGATTTCCTATCAGCATTTAACCCCTGGTCAGACCAGAGGCTTCATCCTGTCGGCCATCATTTGTAGCTCCTGTTTGGTAACTCAGAAGCTGTCCTTGGGCTTAACGACAGCAGAATGCAGGTGTTTGCAAGGCATTTTCCCATGTGAAGAAAATTCAGAGTTTTTATTCACTGAATATACTGTATAAGCTTGGAAATCCTGAAGAAACAGGCATCTTAATTTTAATTATTTATGTGAAATCTTCGCCTTAGTCAAAAGAAGCTGGGTGGTAGAATCTTTTTGGATGATATTTTGAAAATGTAATGCTTGATTCCTACATAGTTAAGAGAGTATAAAAATAAAATAGAAATTAAGTGGTGGAATTATTCCTAAAATTAATTTAGGCTTCCAGCCTTCCTAGCTGGGTTAAATATTTCCTTTATTTCCATGAAGAGCTTAAAAATAATGGGCAATGTGTGAGGAAATAAAATGTGAAGGTGTTATAAACCAAGAGCATAAACTATGCGTGTGTGGTCTACAATTCCAAATTCTGACAATGTCCACAGTGTAAGAATAAGATGCAGAGAGAATATACAGATGCATTTGTGAGCAGGAAACAGGGAAAAAGTCCCTTTTAGTTGAGGGCAAAAATATGCATTTACTTTCAGTTGAAGTAGACACACTTAAATCCCTGCTGAGCGCTGGGGAGGGGTTGGATGAGCTGTCTAGAAAGCATTTTCTCTCTCTTTATAATGTTAGAAATCCTTGGACTGCATTGTGCATTGCAATGCAAGGATTCTGCAGTGTAAGAGCACATCAGGGCATTGAGAAAGGCTTAATGCGTTCTCATTAGAGGAGGATGGGGGAGGGGGAGAGGGAGGGGAGGCGCCTTGGGGGATGGAGTTCAGCTCGACCACTCTGGGAAGCATTACAATTTTGTGCCTTCTCACTTCAACCCCTGAGTCCCCTAGCTTTACATAGCTCTTTCACAGACGGTTCAGTAAAATTCCTCCCAAGCCTCGTGTAAAGAGAGCAGTGTTGTATATCGTTGCTTACAGTTTAACAGTTTGTTTGCTTGGGCCTTTTAAATATTTTTTCCTTCCTGGGCTGCCTCCGCAAACCTTTTTCACATTCACTTCTAATCAGATGAAAACTGGAAAGGAAAAGAGGGCCATCTGATCAATGAAAGAAAATCTAGATGCTTTTAGAGTTATTAAGCTCCGCAGAGCCGCCAGCATGGAAGGTCCAGAAGGAGCTGCAAAGCAGGCTTTATAATTGGGATTCTTCATAGCTGGTTTGATAACTGTAATCTTCCAGACTAATTTACTTCACTTTTTTTTTCTTCCCAGTTTGCTTCTTTTCTAGGAAAAATCAAAAATAGGCTTTTTTCTTTCTTTCTTTCTTTTTTTTTTCAAGAACATTTTTTATGTGACTTGGAGATTTTAACTTGGAAAGAAAAATGACCGTGTGGGAAGACTGCCCCCTGAGTAGCAGTTCATCTTGTAATGAGCAGGATGATGCCTCCCAAAGCCAAGGAGCCGGGGGTGAAAATAAGGTCCCTCAGGTATCAAATGTTGAAAATAGCTGGTGACCCCTTTTGTTCATTATGGTGCCTCCCAGAGGGACCATTGGAATTTCGTGCTGCAGAAACAAGGCTAGCCGACTCACTCTTATGTCATGGGTTTCCTAAAGTAGATTAATAACCAGAGGGAAGTGTGAAGTTCACTCTAGCCATGCCGGTTTTGAAATCTCAACTTCCTCTAAAAAATTTCTGCTTGGAAATAATTACAGAAACACAGATAATATGTATTCTTACAGAGAAAACCACCAGACTAGCTAGACCACTCTTTGAGATTCTAGTGAAATTGGGGTCTTTGTTATCTGACCGGGATATTTTGTTTTGATGAGTTTCCTAAGTACAATCTCATAAGAATTACATTTATTGTTATTGCCTCTACTGAAAAAGTAAATAGTTTCCAGCATTTACTTATTTTTAAAAGATCTGGCAGAACTGTCAGTCAGTCAGTATATATTTGAAGTTCAATTCTCTGAGATTTTCTTCTTGCAATCCTCTGAAATTTTAGTTCGGGGAAAATTAAGAACTGTTTTAATTTTTTTCTGGACTGGGGGTAGAGGCAAGAGGCATGGCAATTAAGTCCTAACTGAAAGAGAGAGTAGTGAAAATTGTCAGACAAAATTCTATCTTTATTATAATTGGACACCTGTTCAATGAGGTGTTTATGGGATTGAGGACAAATACAAGCATTTGGTAACACAAATTAGAAATGATCTCCAAGGCTACTGGCTGTTAACCATAGAAACATAATTTCTAAGCTTTCTGAAGGATGACCATTTTGTATATCTTATTTTTAAAATAGCTAAATACTGTACTTTAGTTAGGTGGGGAAACTAAGTTTCTATCCCATTTACGTAACTGCAGTTTCACCAAAACCATGCCACACGTACAGCTGCCATTAGACTGACAGTCATGGGTTGTGTAACATTACTATTATGTATTGTGTATGCCTTTTGAATTTTTATAATTGCATATTGCTATGTGTTGGATAAGTTAAACAGAAATATGTTGGATATTTTAATAGGATGGATTTTATAGTTTTTGCTAAAATAAAACGTTGGCTAATTTTTACATACTTACTCATATATATATAAAATTAAGTTGAATATAAAAAATTAAATTCATTTTTTCTCCTAATTCTAACATTGTCCCCCAAATTATAATTTGGTTAGATTCTAATTCTCATGATTTGAAATTGAGCAATTATTTTTTATTCCCATATTTTCAGAGAAGGTATCAAGCGATAGCATGGCAAAACACTTTTTTACCCAGTTATCTTAACTGAAATCAAACCCAAAACAAGTGGTAGTGTGGCAAAACAGTTTTTTTATCCTGTTATCTTAAACAAAATATTAAATTAAAAAGATTAAGGCAAATAAATAAATGATTAAGTTATATCTTTA
Source organism: Lagenorhynchus albirostris (assembly GCF_949774975.1). Lineage (NCBI taxonomy): Eukaryota > Metazoa > Chordata > Mammalia > Artiodactyla > Delphinidae > Lagenorhynchus > Lagenorhynchus albirostris. Next base: position 113,536,338 of record NC_083098.1, on the reverse strand, counting down.
TTTTGAAATTTTCAATGCTGGCTATGAATTTATTATCTGTTGATTCAATGTAAAAAGAGAGATTTTTGACTTTGATTTCTTTATGATGGTAATAATAATAGTTAACGTTGATTGAGTACCAGGTTCTATGGTTAGAGTTTTACATACGTGACTTCATTTAGTCTACACATGGTGCTATGTGGTAGTACTATAACTATTCTAATTTTAAATTTGAGGAAACCATGGCATAACTAGATTGGATAATTTACCCAAGTTTGTAAAGGTTGTAATTAAAGATGTCAGGATTGAAAGCAGGTCTGTTTGACTTCAAAGTTTTGTGCGTTATGTTATACTGATTCTCTAAAGATTAGGAAACATCATGAATCATCCATTTTATGCTAGCCATTAGAGTGACTTTTCCTCAGAAGGTAAACAGAATTTTATCATTGATTGAATGGAAGCTTTTAGCTAATCTTTCCTCTTGGATAATCCATTCATTTATTTGTTCAAAAAGTATGGAGCACCAATTGTCTGGGTAATGTCACACTGCTTTAGGTATTGGCATGCCTCAAACCTAAGTGAACAGCATGAACAGTGTCTGCTTTCATTGTATTAATGTTCTACTATGGCCATGGGAGAGAAATAATTATAAAAGTAAACGAAGTTTTAGGAGAGTTTGTGTCGGAGAATGATAAATAGTTTGAAGGCAATAAAACAAGAAGACTGGGAAGGATTTATCTTAGGCTGGTCGTCAGCAAAGAGTTCTTTGAGCGAAGACATTAGAGGTGCAATCTGAACGATGAGGAACCAATCATCAGAGTCTGGAGCAGAAAGAAAACAAGTGAATCGGAGTCCTCTGAGTGACAAAGGCACAGTGCTGTGACCCTGGGAGGTCGAGGTTGGCATGGCTATATTATTTTGTAAACCGTGGTAGTAACTGTGGATTTTATTTTAAGAGCAATGAGAGGGACTTCCCTGGTGGTCCAGTAGTTAAGAATGCACCTTCCAATGCAGGGGACGGGGATTTGATCCCTGGTCGGGGAAGTGGGATCCCACACGCTGCGGGGCAACTAAGCCTGTGTGCTCTAGAGTCCGCTCGTCACAACTAGAGAGCCTATGCGCTGCAACTATTGAGCCCGCGTGCTCTGAAGCCCGCACGCCACAATGAAAGACACCCCATGCTGCAACAAAGATCCCGAGTGCTGTAACTAAGACCCAACACAGTGAAATAAATAAATATTAAAAAAAAAAAAGCCATGGGAAACCTCTGAAAAATTTCATGCAAGCTAATGCGTGATCTGTATTATTATTATGACTTGAGGGAGCTTTCTCTATGGCTGTGTGGCAATGGACTTTGAGAAGCAAAAAGATGGAATCAGCACCAGGAAATGAAAACTTTCCAGACTTTGTTCTCTTTAACATATGTGTGTCAAATTACATCATATTTATAATGTTATGCTATGGTGTCATGTTATGTTATAATCACAAATTGTGTTTGATGGAGTTCTATGAGCCAGTATAACAGTCATTAAGGTCATAGATCCTGAAGCCGAACAAACTGGGGTAGAATCTTGACTCTAACGTTTTATAGCAGTGTGATCTTGGAACTTATATTGACCTCTCTAAACCTCAGTTTCTTCATTTGTAAAATCAGGATAATTAGAGACTCCATCGACCCCACCTCACTGGGTTGTTATGAGGCATAAATAAATTTGTAAAAAACAGAACAGCTCTTGGAACCTCGTAAATACTATAAAAATGTTTGTTAACTAATATTAATTAAATACAATAAAATGCGTACGTGGCTTCTCACCACCAGAGAACTGGAGAAACACTTTGAGAGATCTGAGACGTGCCTGTCTATTCCGGCTGCTCTGGATTTCTCCTTTTCTTGAGCTCTCTGAATCATGTATGGAGCCCCTTCTGAGTACATCGTGCTGAGCTATTCTGGGATGTTCTTTGTTATTTCAGGCCCCCCATTCCTATCCCTTAGCAGATGCATTTGTTTAAAGTTCCCATTAAATGCCCAGTTTTTATTGGAGGCATTACCGTGGAAGCTTTCCTTCCTTCCCATGTTCTCTGTAGGATTCTGGCTGCCAGCTTCCCTCATTACCCCAGAGATGGCTGTGTGGCTCCCAGTCCTGCGGTCCTGGGCACAGACTGAATCCTCAGCCAGCCTCTGCGTTCTGCTGCCCCTATCTTCTCTCCCAAAACAGAGAGGGGTTTAGTCCTGGTTATGGAGAGAGTACCTCTCTGAGCAGGCAGATCTGGTTAAAACAAATTGCCTCTTGGCAGGAACTGTTTAAGGCCTACTGTTACCTGGGAGAGATTCCCTAACTTTTTCAAGTCATGACTTTACAGAAATTATCATTTTTATAGAGTATTGTGAGAAAAATGGGCACAGCAGTTCAAGGTGTGAGGCGACACATGCTGGGGATCTGGCTAACTTGTGTCCCTCTCATCACCTGAGGATAACAGGTATAATCCTTTCTCACCCATGAATCTCAGCAAAAGTTGGGGAGAGTTCTGACCTATAGGATAAAATTAAAATCCTCTGGAATTTAACATGTCTACCCTTCCAGGTTAATTTCTAACTGTTCACGATTTAGGCATTTAAAATCCTAGCATTTTAATTACCTCTGGGACTTTGCTCTTTTAAATTTCCTTTAGTAGAATACCCACCACCTCCCTTTCTTCTAAGTTGGCCCTTATCATCTTTATGTCTCTGTTTAAGTACCACAATTTCCAGGAACTACCATGGAAGTCTTTCCATTCCCACATGATCAAGCTGGTGAGTTACCTTTATTTTATACTTTCCAGCACACGATACATTCATTTGTCATAGCTCCTAACACACTATCTTAGAATAACTAAACCCCCGATTAAGTGAATCTTATTCGTGAGTGTGGGAATCTCACTTACTTTTGAACCTCTTGAAAAATTTAACACAGTAATTAGTAAACAGTAAGTGTTCAAGTTACATTTGTTGCATGGAAACTTGGATGCCTTGACCCTTTATTTTTAGATTTACTAATTATCTTCCTCAGTGAAGGAGCACAGGGATTTTCCATTAAACCACTCCTGGTCCATATAGACTATATTTTATGTTTTTTGTTATTTTACAGGTGATAAAGCCGAGGGGTTAGTGATGTACCTCAGGTCATGTAGAACAGGCAGAATAGGGCCTGGATCCCATAAATTATGCAGACAAATGCAGCAAAATTGAAATCCTCAGAACCTTAGTTATAATCGTTTTACACATAAATACAAAAGTTATAAAACTATATTTTCAAATTAAAGCACACTTTTATATTGGACAATAAAAGAAAAAAGAAATAAGTATTTTAATATATTTTTCCTGTTGTCGTTCACTTTTTTTTTTTAACATCTTTATTGGAGTATAATTGCTTTACAGTGCATTGTTACTTTCTGGTGTATAACGAAGTGAATCAGCTATATGCATATGTATACCCCCATATCCACTCCCTTTTGCATCTCCCTCCCACCTTCCTTATCCTACCCCTCTAGGTGATCGCAAAGCACGGAGCTGATCTCCCTGTGCCATGCAGCTGCTTCCCACTAGCTATGTATTTTACATTTGGTAGTGTATATATGTCCGTGCTACTCTCTCACTTCACCCCAGCTTACCCTTCACCCTCCCCGAGTCCTCAAGCCCATTCTCTACATCTCTGTCTTTACTTTCCTGTCCTGCCTGTAGGTTCATCAGAACCTTTTTTGGGGGGTTCCATATATATGTGTTAGCATACGGTATTTGTTTTTCTCTTTCTGACTTGCTTCACTCCGTATGACAGACTCTAGGTCCATCCACCTCACTACAAATAACTCAATTTCGTTTCATTTTATGGCTGAGTAATATTCCATTGTATATATGTGCCACATCTTCTTTATCCATTCATCTGTCGATGGACACTTAGGTTGCTTCCATGTCCTGGCTATTGTAAATAGAGCTGCAATGAACATTGTGGTACATGACTCTTTTGGAATTATGGTTTTCTCAGGGTATATGCCCAGTAGGGGATTGCTGGGTCATATGGTAGTTCCATTTTCAGTTTTTTAAGGAAACTCCATACTGTTCTCCATCGTAGCTTTATCAATTTACATCCCCACCAACAGTGCAAGAGGGTTCCCTTTTCTCCACACCCTCTCCAGCATTTATTGTTTGTAGATTTTTTGATGATGGCCATTCTGACCGGCGGGAGGTGATACCTCAGTGTAGTTTTGATTTGCATTTCTCTAATGATTAATGATGTTGAGCATCTTTTCATGTGTTTGTTGGAAGTTTTTATATCTTCTTTGGAGAAATGTCTTTTTACGTCTTCTGCCCATTTTTGGATTGGGTTTTTTTTTTTTTTTTTTTGATAATGAGCTGCATGAGCTGCTTGTATATTTTGCAGATTAATCCTTTGTCAGTTGCTTCATTTGCAAATATTCTTTCCCTTTCTGAGGGTTGTCTTTTTGTCTTTTTTATGGTTTCCTTTGCTGTGCAAAAGCTTTTAAGTTTCATTAGGTCCCATTTGTTTATTTTGTTTTTATTTCCATTTCTCAAGGAGGTGGGTCATAAAGGATCTTGCTGTGATTTATGTCATAGAGTGTTCTGCCTATGTTTTCCTCTAAGAGTTTTATAGTGTCTGGCCTTACATGTAGGTGTTTAATCCATTTTGAGTTTATTTTTGTGTATGATGTTAGGGAGTGTTCTAATTTCATTCTTTTACATGTAGCTGTCCAGTTTTCCCAGCACCACTTATTGAATATGCTGTCTTCTCTCCATTGTATATTCTTGCCTCCTTTATCAAAGGTAAGTTGACCATATGTGCATGGGTTTATCTCTGGGCTTTCTACCCTGTTCCATTGATGTATATTTCTGTTTCTGTGCCAGTACCATACTGTCTTGATTACTGTAGCTTTGTAGTATAGTCTGAAGTCAGGGAGTCTCATTCCTCCAGCTCTGTTTTTCTTTCTCAAGACTGTTTTGGCTCTTTGGGCTCTTTTGTGTTTCCATACAAATTGTGCAATTTTTTGTTCTAGTTCTGTGAAAAATGCCGTTGATAGTTTGATAGGGATTGCATTGAATCTGTAGATTGCTTTGGGCAGTATAGTCATTTTCACAATGTTGTATCTTCCAATCCAAGAAGATAGTGTATCTCTCCATCTGTTTGTATCATCTTTAATTTCTTTCATCAGTCTCTTATAGTTTTCTGCATACAGGTCTTTTGTCTCCTTAGGTAGGTTTATTCCTAGGTATTTTATTCTTTTTGTTGCAATGGTAAATGGGAGTGTTTCCTTAATTTCTCTTTCAGATTTTTCATTGTTAGTGTATAGGAATGCAAGAGATTTCTGTGCATTAATTTTGTATCCTGCTACTTTACTAAATTCATTGATTAGCTCTAGTAGTTTTCTGGTAGCATCTTTAGGATTCTCTATATATAGTATCATATTATCTGCAAACAGTGACAGCTTTACTTCCTCTTTTCTGATTTGGATTCCTTTTATTTCTTTTTCTTCTCTGATTGCTGTGGCTAAACATTCCAAAACTATGTTGAATAATAGTGGTGAGAGTGGCCAACTTGTCTTGTTCCTGATCTGAGAGAAAATGGTTTCAGTTTTTCACCATTGAGGACGATGTTGGCTGTGGATTTGTCATATATGGCCTTTATCATGTTGAGGTAGGTTCCTTCTATGCCTACGTTCTGGAGAGTTTTTATCATAAATGGGTGTTGAATTTTATCAAAAGCTTTTTCTGCATCTTTTGAGATTATCATATGTTTTTTCTCCTTCAATTTGTTAATACGGTTTATCACATTGAATGATTTGCATATAATGAAGAATCTTTGCATTCCTGGGATAAACCTCACTTGATCATGGTGTATAATCCTTTTAATGTGCTGTTGGATTCTGTTTGTTAGTATTCTGTTGAGGATTTTGCATCTATGTCCATCAGAGATATTGGCCTGTAGTTTCCTTTTTTTGTGACATCTTTGTCTGGTTTTGGTATCAGGGTGATGGTGGCCTTGTAGAAGGAATTTGGGAGTGTTCCTCCCTCTGCTATATTTTGGAAGAGTTTGAGAAGGATGTGTGTTAGCTCTTCTCTAAATGTTTGATAGAAGTTGCCTGTGAAGCCATCTGGTCCTGGGCTTTTGTTTGTTGGAAGATTTTTAATCACAGTTTCAATTTCAGTGCTTGTGACTGGTCTGTTTATATTTTCTATTTCTTCCTGGTTCCGTCTCAGAAGGTTGTGCTTTTCTAAGAATTTGTCCATTTCTTCCAGGTTGTCCATTTTATTGGCTTATAGTTGCTTGCAGTAATCTTTCATGATGCTTTGTATTTCTGTAGTGTCAGTTGTTACTTCTCCTTTTTCATTTCTAATTCTGTCGATCTGAGTCTTATCCCTTTTTTTCTTTGTGAATCTGGCTAATGGTTTATCAATTTTGTTTATCTTCTGAAAGAAACAACGTTTTAGTTTTATTGATCTTTGCTATTGTTTCCTTCATTTCCTTTTCATTTGTTTCTGCTCTGATCTTTATGATTTCTTTCCTTCTGCTAACTTTGGGGGTTTTTTGTTCTTCTTTCTCTAATTGCTTTAGGTGTAAGGTTAGGTTGTTTATTTGAGATTTTGTTTGCTTCTTGAGGTAGGATTGTATTGCTGTAAACTTTCCTCTTAGAACTGCTTTTGCTGCATCCCACAGGTTTTGGGTTGTTGTGTTTTCATTGCCATTTGTTTCTAAGTATTTTTTGATTTCCTCTTTGATTTCTTCAGTGATCTTGAGGTTATTTAATAGTATTGTTTAGCCTCCGTTATTTCACTTTTATCTTTAATAATTATTTTCAAGTGGTAATTATCCTTTAGGTAGCTTATAACTGGGTTTGAATAATATTTTATTTAATCATTGGGAAATACTTTGGGAATCTTATTAATAATATTTGTTACTTTCAAAGTTCACAGTCGCAATAATTTTTTTTTTTTTTTTTTTTTTTTTTTTTGCGGTACATGGGCCTCTCACCGTTGTGGCCTCTCCCGTTGTGGAGCACAAGCTCCAGATGTTTAGGCTCAGCAGCCATGGCTCACGGGCCTAGTTTCTCCGTGGCATGTGGGATCCTCCCGGACCAGGGCACAAATCCTTGTCCCCTGCATCGGCAGGTGGACTCTCAACCACTGCGCCACTAGGGAAGCCCAGTAACTTTGTGTTTTTTTTTTTTTTTTTTGCGGTACGTAGGCCTCTCACCGTTGCAGCCTCTCCCATTGCGGAGCACAGGCTCCAGACGCACAGGCCCAGCGACCATGGCTCATGGGCCCAGCCGCTCCACGGCATGTGGAATCTTCCCGGACCGGGGCACAAACCTGTGTCCCGTGCATTGGCAGGCGGACTCTCAACCACTGTGCCACTAGGGAAGCCCAGTAACTTTGTGTTTTATTTTTATTTTATCTTTTAGTAACTTTGTTTTTTAAAGGTTGTTTCCAAATAAAGTGATTGCCTTCGTCAAGGCATGTTCCGTTTAATTTTATAACTTAGTGAATCACTGGCCAAGATTTTTCTCATCCTTTCTTTTCCTCAGACATATTCATAGATACTAAAATGATGATTATGGCCTTTTCTGGCAATAGAAACTTCATATTTGAAGTCCAAATTTGAAACATTTATAGAATTAACTGTTTCAGACTTAGGAAGTGCTTGATTTTTACATTATCTTTAGGGTTTAGGAAGCAATAGTGACATTAGTGCAATTTATAATTGGCTTGAAAATAAATTTGACTTGATGAAAATATCAAATTATTTATCATTAGTTTTGGTTTATTTCTTGGCCAAAAATAAATGTAACTTGTTTTAAAAGTTTGTGTATACAAATATATTGAAAATATTTTTAATTTTTAAAGTAAACATTATTTTACTTTAAGTAAAAAGAACTGACAAAGTTACCTTTATATGCTGTTTACTTATTGCTCTGTCATTATGGGATAGAATATAATCTTACTCATACTATAAATTATTGCTTTTTGAGATATGTGTTGATAAAATAAAATCACAAAATATGAACAGAATTATTTCAAATAATTTCAGTTTACCAGACAAATTATCACAGTAACTACAGACACTTTTATTTTTAACCCATCTTATTTTTCTTTAATTATATTCTTGAATGAAAAATAACCACAAAATTTTAAAGAATTAACCTGTTTGGAGAGTAAATCAGATTGGAAGGTAAAGCATTTGATACTCATTGAACAAAGACATAAAAATGACTTAGATTAGTGTGAATATGTGTCAAGAAAAGATGAACCCAAATGACTTGATGAGTAATTCTCTACTTATCAATATCACTTTCCATGTGAATAACCATGTAATACATCCCCCATTTACTTACTTTAAAAATGAAGCAAATATAGCCATAAATACACAAGCATTTGCTTTAATCTTCTTTATTTACTTGTAAATAAGTTGCCTTCTCTCTTTCACATTCTATATTGAGCACTCAGAAAATTCTATCAGCTTAACTTGAAAGAATATCTAGAATCTGACCACTTTCACCATCTCCACTGCTACCATCCTAAACCAACTCACTATCATCTGTAGCCTGGACTTATGCAGTAGCCCCTGAATGCTTTCCCTATATCCCACCTTTCCTTCCTTGCCTACTGACATGTCTGCTTGGCACCCAGAGTAATCCTTTCAAAACAGAAGTCAGCTCCTGTTATTCTTGTTTCCCTTCCCAGTAACCCCTCCTTGCTTGGAGTAAAATCCAAAATGCTTACAATGGTCTACAAGGTCCTGTATGATCTATTCATTAACTAATACCTGCCTGAACTCATCTTCCCTCACTTTCCCCTTGCTCACCCTCTTACAGTCACTCTGGCTTCTTCATGCTTTCCATATCATGCCAAGTATATTTCAACCTCGTGGTCTCCTCTTTGTAGATATCCTTCCCTTAGATATACAAACAGCCATCTCCTTACCTCCTTCCAGCCTTGGTCCAAATCCTTACTTAATTTAAAAAATATTCCCATCCCAGCTAAGAATTCTTATTCTCCTTCCTTTCATGCTTTATTTTGTTGCATGGCACCTCCCATATTCTTAACTAATATATTTACTTTGCTTTACTCATTTTGCTATTGTCCGTCTCCCACCATAGAATGCAAACTTTATGAAGACAAACCTTTTGATCTGTTTTATATTTGCCTGGAGCAAAATAAATGCTTAATACATATTTGTTGAATAAATCGATGGATGAGTCAATGTAAAAGAGAAGAAACCTTTAGAAAATGAAAATGCTTGGCATAGACTTAATGATGTTTGTTGAGCCAATGAGTTTAATGAAAATTCTTTAGAAAGAATGTTTTGTGGAGAATCTTCTATGAGTTGTTTCAATATAATTCTTAAAAAATAATTATTTTTTTAAAAAACTGATTATTTGAAATGAAAGTTTATTTATTGCCAGTCTTTCTGTGTTTGTTACAGCTTGAATCAGGTTATATCAGAAAGATGGAAATATGATTAATGATACCCGAAATACTTTTTCAGCAAAACCTGAAATGTGGGGCTCTAATTCCCCAATCTGCTGCAGGAATTTGTTTTTTCTTGGATCTAGGAGAAATAAAAGAGAGTGGCACATTTGCCTCCCTGCTGCTGTCACGTTAAGCATGCTCACTTCACAAGCTCCGGCGGATGAAAGTGTAATTGTGTAGAAGGTGAATTGATTGCAATTAACCTCAGGACTTACCCTCAGGCTGGGGTATTCTACCTCCTTTTCTAGAAATGTGCCACCAAGGCCATAATACATGGCTGATGAATACATATATCATACAGGGAAACACATATATTATGGGATAAAGTGCATAAATCATGTAGAAAAACATGCATTATACTGAGATGATCAAATTATAAATGAAGCATATAAATCATAAGATTACACTGTTGAGTTGTATCAGGAAACATAAATTATATAGTGAAATCCCAGGGTCACTAGAGGGTTCACTGAATAATGAAATGAGCTCCTATAACTTAAGGAAAAGTGGAGTAACAGTGAAAAACCCGTTGTGCATTATGTTGAATATTCCATTTAATCCAATTTTATCTCCTATACCTTTTGTACCCAAGGAATCAACATTGTACAGTATGAGGAAAGGGGAATAAATAAACAACAAATGCAAGATTGAATGATGATATGCTATAAGTACATTCAAAAATATAAACTTTCAAATATAATGAACATCTGTAACCAAGTTTTAAGTCAAAGTTGGAAAGAATGGCAGTTCCAAAGTCAGCTACAAATATCAGAAGGGCAATGTCTCATTCTAAAGTAAAGAATGTCTTGAATCTCAAGAAGAAGATCGTAAAAAGAGAGAAGAGATGAAATTAAGATTGGCTTGCTCTGAATGTAGATAAGCAATTGAAATTTGGATGGATTCACTGAATTAAATAATGAAGAACAAAAACACTTATTTTATATTATGCATATAGAAAGACATTGCTTGCCTTCCTTTGGGAATCATTTTTCACATTTGACTTTGTTTTTTCCCCTTTACTTCTCTGTACCTTTGTTCACACATGTATTAATAGGATGAAAGAGAAGCAAAATGGAAAAGAGAATTCTTTAACCTAGTTTTGCTTTTTAAAAGAAAGTCAAAAGCTGGTAGAGACCATTCTGCAAGGCTTTAAGAGAAGCTCAGGCTAAGACAGACTTTCACACACAATACAGGACAATGATACAAATCAGATCAATCTCGCAAAGTTTCTTAGCGCAATGTTCATCCATGTGAATTATGTTCTCACTAAAGCAAAGGGCTGGAATTCACATCCATTCCCAGCTCTGGTGAGTTAGGGTTATGGTCAAAGCTTGGTGTACTGAGGGATTCCTTAGTCATAAACAAAGTGTTTGACCCACTCTGTTCCTCAGGGCAATAGAGAGCCAGAGCCAACTGAATTTATACAGTGGGAATTGATAGTTTATTGCTGACCCTGGAGGGGCAAGGGCACTGACTCACATCCTATTTCTGGCTTTCTTGGCATTTGTTACTGCAGATAAAGGTAGATTGTGTCAAGATGTTCTGCTGGTCCTGGAATACAATTCTGTCAAAATGCAAGTGCTAAATTTTATTTGAAGGGAAGCAATAAATTGGCACCCCAAACACCCCCTGCCTTCCCTAAACATCATCTTTCAATTGCTCACTGTTACTCATGTTGAGTGCTAGTTAACACACCAGTAAGGATGTTAAAAGATAAACGTCCTGTTAATTGTGCATAAGTAATTGTAGAAGAAACTGTAGCGCCAAAGACACATAGAACTCCTTTGTTTTGAACAGCAAGTCACATACAAAATAATAATGATAATCATGAAGAGTTAATCCAGAAAAATGTTGAGTTTGTTATTTGTAAATTCAATTTTGGCCTGCTCACCAAAACTGGTTTGTCCCTAAAACATCCATAAATGGTTAAATCTGCTTGATATAAGGATAATCATTTTACTCTATGATCTATGTGTTTCATTAGTTGAGGTACACATTCTGCTGTAATAAATGTACTTCAGTAAATGATCTATGCATTTCTTTCTGAAATGTATGTGTTTCACTAGAAAAGGTATGTGTTCATCAACTATGAATAATGTTCCTAACGGCACCACATTATATTACTTGGCTGGTATCAGCACAGCATTACACATCCATTCCCTCATGACCATGAGCACTGCATCCGCAAGAAGACACACATCAGCCCCTGTCACTGTCAGGTGTTGATGCATGTGTGCGTGAACTCTGCAGGCTTGGGAGACACAAATGGGGGAGAAGGGGAAGGGAGTCGTTTTGTAGGTGAAAATGTTTGTTAAATGAACAGGAAACAAGGGATTTTTCTAGTCTTGCCCTTTTACAACCCAGAGGAAGGAAAAACAATACAGCAAAATACAGTTGAGATTTTACTGTTTCTCACAGGCAAAGTTCCTTCCATATACTTCAGTTAAACATCACTTGGGTAAAGGATGAAATCATATAATTCCAAGTTAAACATTAAAAACATTTTTTTAACTTATGTGACATATGTTAAAATTCCACCAATTTCCTGATTTCAGTGAATTGGCATCCAAACTGATGAAGTGAAATTATCTTTATAGAGTGAAATTAATTAATTACTTAAAAAGTTAAATACATTCTCCTGTAAAAGATGTTGCTGGTATTGATGAGGGATTTATGTTAGTTTACAATTTAAGAGGGAAAAGAGAGTTTTTCTTAGGGATTCTGAAATATACAGTGATTTACTTCTCAACATATTAAATTCAAACAAATCAATTACCCAGTTGAACTCACAACCAATTCTTTGTGGTCTCCAACTTATCTGGAAGCAGTAACAAAAACACATTTCTAGATTATCTATAGAAATCCCTTTTTTCACCAAGTATATGAGTTTCTTATGCCCAACTGTCAGTGTTTGGAAATGTGCTTGATTCTCAGATATTACCATTAATTTCATAATTGTAACCTCTCCATCACTTTTTTCATTGTGATATAGAGACTGTAATTCAATGTATAGGATATGGGTTAATATTGCCATGAGCAGACGGGATGAATTACAATCTCCTTATGTAAGTGTGTTAATTGTGACAGACTCACTTATTTTTCTCAGGTTAAAACCAATGCTTTGTATATGAACTTTCCATTTAAAAATCATTTTTCAATAAACACTGAACACTCTTTTACATATGACATCAAATAATTCATTATACATGTCTCCATTTAGTGACCTAATTTTCTGTCTACTTTTCATATATCATTGCAGATATTTCTTTCATTTATACCTGCTTTTTACATTTTTTATTTACTGAAATGACTGAAACCTGGGAGTTATATTTTACTATTAGGGGAATTAGGAATTTCTATAGACCTTATCAGCTAGCAAGTCATTTATCTTATATTTGAGATATTCTCTATAGGAATAGTCTACATTAAGTAGTGCTGAAATAATTAATTCAGTGCTTTTAGAGAATTGCTATAATTTTTTTTACAGTAGAATGTTTTGATGTTACCCTTGCTCTCATGTTTTGAAGAATTGTAAACACACACATATGAAAAAAGAGAAGGTTCTGGACAAAAGCAATCTTTCTGATGAAATTAGTTCAACATTAAAAGTGATTGAATTCAATCTATGTATGAAACTGGGTCAGCCACTAATATTTTAGGGACATCCAGAAGCCATTAAAGAAATAAAAATGTTGGTTTATACATAGGGATTAGACATAGTCCTTTTCTTTAATGCATGTTACACTAAGTATTATTTAGTGATCTTGTGAATCAAGTGTTAGTAATATTATAATAACTTTGATATTTTGGATATCACCAATAGATAAATTATTTGTGGTAGCCTATAAATTGTTGCTTAAAAACAGAAGCAGGAAATTGTGCTAAATATGCTTTCAGAAATTCTCACTGAGGGTTTTTGAAGTCTATATTGAATTTCCCTCTTACCAAGTTGGATTAATATCCTGAATTACATACTACATCTTACTTAGAAAAGCCCTCATTGGGCTCGAATCAGTCATATGTGAGTAGATCATAAGCAAGTTCCTTGAGACCTGAAATGGTCTGAGTAACAAACATTTAACCAATTTAATTCCACTCTGCATGTGATTGTGTATTTGAGAAAAATCTCTTTGGTAAAGATTCCTTGAAGACCCATACTGAGATTAACCTGAACTCAAAGTATTCCACTTTGTGAATAAAGAAAATAATAATATATATGTCATACTTTCAAAAATATATTTTATTCACAGATTTCCACCAGCATACATCTTCTGTACACATAGGTCTATAATATATTTATAATGTTTACAGGTTATTTAAAGAATAATTTTGTTTTATTTTTGCTTTGGTTTCATTGTGATTAACCTATTTTATGAGTACCATGAGGACCTATGTAATGTTTACTGAATCCCAAATGTGATCTGAATTAGTGCTGTCTGTACAAAATCTAGCTCTGGCTTTGTCTATGACCTGGATGTTTTAATACCATGGTATCTTTCCTGTGGCTTCTACGATACTTTGAGGGCTATATCATAAGTTTGATGCAAAGAAATACCCCCAAAAACCTTCAGCCACTCTGAGGTGAAAAGATAAGTTGAATATTAAATACAACTTAAATATTCCTTTAAAAATTTGTGCAAATGCCAGTACATTTAAAAATCGGGTTAAAATCAGGTTATATTAGGCCAAACACACCTTGTATTGCTAAAGAGTTTCACTGTGAGAATTTGGTCATCAACTGCAGCCATTATCTGGGGATAAATCAATTTGCAGCAGCTGTGGACAGCTATTTGAGTGTAGAGCAGAGCAGCTTAACTGTAGAAGCATGTTAAAAGTTAAAAGGCCAGAGTCTTGCTGACTACACATAGGATATTTTTTAAGGTAAAACCATAACACAATATTGCCTAGCTATGAAGGCATCAAGCCACTCTTGCTAATTCATCCAACCTAATAGCTGATTTGATATGCTTTCTTTTCTAGCTCCCTTGTTAAGGGTGGTGCATATTACAGAAACTCGTCTAGATCCATTTTTTTTTTTCTTGTGGCAAATAATTCTCTTTAGAGGTTCAGTTAGTGCTTCTGGCAATGGAAGAACTAGCACTTTTATGGTCTTTTAAAAGATTGTCCTTGGTTTCTTTAAAAGGTCAATATCAGGCACAGAGTTTTCAACTGTAAGCAGAATGGTGCTATACTAGATAAGGAGGCTTGCAGCAAATGACAAGAAAGAAGGTGTACAATTTGCCCCAGTTATACATTAGCCTACTTATAACCTAGAATTTGTAATCTTTTTACCTTTATTTTTCTTACTTGACACAATAGTTTGTTTTCTAAGTATCAGACCTAGAGTTAGAAAGTAAAATAATTTTCTGTGTTTTGTTTTATTTTAAATTTCTGTGTTGGTATATCTAGAAAATGGATGATGGACAGAGAGGAAAGGAAGGGTCTCTATAGAAAAAATAGCTTTCTGAATTAAGTTGGAAATGATGTATACAAATTTAAGTGTGCATCAATTGTGGTTTGTTTAATAGGTTTACTTTTCACAAAATAGTGCGTCCAACGTAACCTCAAATGCCTGAGACAGTGTACAAAGATGGTTCATATTCTGTAGAGTGATGTAATCTAATAAGGACCAGTTATTGTTGTTGAAGCTGAAATAATGATTCTGTCAGAAAATATTCTTTGTAAGTAATCATTGCCATTGAAGACATGACATTGTTGTGGTCTGAAGCTTGTAGTCGGATAATTTCAGTAGTCATCCGTCACGAAAAAATTGGATTTGAAATATCTGGCACATTTTACGTGCCCCACCCAAATGTTATGTGATAATAAAATTATTTATGTAATTTACATTTAATTAATGGTAATTACATATGACTATAATTTTAGGAAAGAAAGAAAGGAAGAAAGAAAGAAAAAGAAAAAGAAAGAAAGAGAGAGAGGGAAAAAGAAAATAAAAACCTGTTTCTACAGGCTACATATGCTTGCTGGAAGTTGTAACTTGACTGATGCTAATGTTAAATTGAAAATTTAAAAATATATAAATATCATAAATTCAGCTTCCATACAGTTTGGTCATATGTTATTTTTTTTTAAATATTGGGGTAAATTAGTGTAACAAGGATTATTTGTTGGTTCTACATAAATATTTTTGTGGGAACATGTCAGAATCTGAGAGAGGCTGAGTCTAAGTACTATTATCCTTATATTACAGGCAAAAATGAAGAGCATATAGATTCATTTTTTAAAGTGTGAGCAAGGGCTTCCCTGGTGGCGCAGTGGTTGAGAGTCCGCCTGCCGATGCAGGGGACACGGGTTCGTGTCCCAGTCCGGGAGGATCCCACATGCCGCAGAGCGGCTGGGCCCGTGAGCCATGGCCGCTGGGCCTGTGCGTCCGGAGCCCGTGCTCCGCAACGGGAGAGGCCACAGCAGTGAGAGGCCCGCGTACCGCAAAAAAAAAAGCTGCGAGTGAAAGTACTTTAGGTTCACAAATGTATACTTTTTTAGCTATTAAGAACTGGCAGAAGCAGGATATCAATTTAAATTATTGGTCAGTAAGCACAGTTACTGGCTAAAGGTTCTCTTTTTAAATCTACAGAAATGCCGTTGGTGCACTCTGTGGTAAAATCTCGAACTCAAAAATCCTGAGAAACTTCCTGGGAAAATTCTTGACCTTACATTATTAGCGGAGAATGAAAGGAAATATCCGTTGAGGCTCCTGTTAACAGTTCTTCAAATGAATAATGCACATTAAATAACAATAACCAACATCCATTAGTACCCATCTCATTGCCTGACACCTAGTCAGTGTTCAGTAAAACTTTGGTGCAAATTGATCAACATTCCTATTCTACAGATGAGGAAACTAAGTCAGCGAGTGAAAAGGCCTTACCTATGGCCACACAACAAATAAGTAATGATTTGGGGGCTACTAGTTGTCTCCCAATATCCATGCTCCTCTTCTCCTTTCAGTAATAAAACCCCTAAGTTTAGATTAGGCAAGTAGCTTAAACCCCATCTTGAAACTCCATTTCCCATCCTCTTATTTATTTACTTAAACATCTTTATTGGCGTATAATTGCTTTACAGTGGTGTGTTAGTGTCTGCTGTAGAATAAAGTGAACAGCTATAGGTATACATATACCCCCATATCCCCTCCCTTTTGCATCTCCCTCCCACCCTCCCTATCCCACCCCTCTAGGTGGTCACAGAGCACTGAGCTGATCTCCCTGTGCTATGCTGCTGCTTCCCACTAGCTATCTATTTTACATTTGGTAGTGTATATATGTCAGTGCTACTCTCTCACTTTGTCCCAGCTTACCCTTCCCCCTCCCCGTGTCCTCAAGTCCATTCTCTACATCTGCATCTTTATTCCTCTCCTGCCCCTAGGTTCTTCATAACTCCTTTTTTTTTTTTTTAGATTCCATACGTATGTGTTAGCATACGGTATTTGTTTTTCTCTTTCTGACTTACTTCACTCTGTATGACAGACTCTAGGTCCATCCGCCTCACTACAAATAACTCAATTTCGTTTCTTTCTATGGCTGAGTAATATTCCATTGTATATATGTGCCACATCTTCTGTATCCATTCATCTGTCGCCCCATCCTGTTTTGAAGTTAGTTATAGATAACCATGGTACTGTTTTTGTCAATAGTTTTGAACTGAAGTATGTTGGTTGCAACTTCTGGGTCTTATCTTTAAAGGGACTGGAACTTATTCAGTCACATGTCTGAAAGCTGTGTGTTAAGTGTGACAAAGCAACATAATTCAAGGAGCCTGAGAACCCAACAGTGTCAAACCACAGAGCCAGACTGGGACATCTTACCGGAGTTTTACATGAAAGGGATTAAGCCACCTTAGTTGTCTTTTTATACTTTTGTATTTAGGGTTCTCCCTCTTTCTTACTCTCTCAGCAATCCAATAGGTATCCTAACTAATATGAACTGAGTTTCGAATCCAGATCAGTTTGAATCCAGAGCCAAAGCTCTTAAGCATTATAACACGTCCAATTAAAATGACTATTTATTAGGATTATCAAGGTCATTTTTGATGTAGGAATTCTTTAGTTAGTAATTTATGTCTCTAGAAATGTTGGATCAACTAACTTTGACAAAGAACAACAAGTAGAAGAGATGTATGGAAGGAAATGCTATAGGCTCTACTAATTTTCTTCCTGAATTAATTCCCCAGATACTTTGAGTTGTTATCAAAATACCGGTCATTTATAGATTCATTTTGATAAGGATGATATACAGAATTTTCTTGCCAAACAAGATATCTTTTATAAAATACCTCATGAATGGCTTTCTTTATATGTACATCAGAAAAACAAAACAAGTTTAAGTGCTACTGGCTGGCGTACTGAAGTGGCTTGTCATTTAAAAAGAAAGTTAGTTTTTGTCATTGTAGTCATTAAAACAGAATTCTACTTCAAATCTAAGGTGTGATGATTATTACTATGTAAAACAATATCTTATTGCTATGTTTCTAAAAGCCACAGTCTTGCTAACAGCTGGGCAAGCGTGATACTGTATCCATATGACAGAAAAGAACAAATCAACAGCAATTTATTGACCAGCACCCCAGTTACCAGAAAGAGTTAATTTCTTTGTCCAAAGTGCCTGCTTGCTTTCAGGAAGATTTGTAGAGAGTAATAGTATTAGAGATTTTCTAATTAACAGTGGCCCTGTTCAAGCAATTTTACAATTTGAGTTAAAATTTATATAATACATAGGTCTTAGGGGTGCAATTCAAGGAGGTTTTACAATCATATAAACTTCTGTGACTGTCACTCTAATCAAGGTAAACATTTATATCACCCAAGTCACTGGTGTCCCATCCTATTGAATTCACAACCCTATCTCAGAGGTAACTACTGTTTTGTTTTTTTATTACTAAAGATAAGTTTTGCCTGTTCCTTAATGTCTAAAAAATTGAATCAAACAGCCTGTATTGTTTTGACAGGGACTTCTTTTGTGCAGCATAACCTTTTTGAAACAGATAAATGATTTTGTATATATCAATAGTACTTTGTAATTGCTGAGTATTCCAACATACAAATATACCACATTTTGTTTTCTTATTCGCCTATAATATATATTTGGATTTGTTCTAATTTCCTGATAAAATGAATGAAGCTATTCTAAAAATTCTTATTAGTCTTTTTGTGAGTATATGTTTTCACAATTTTCTATATTCCCAGCATCAGTGAATGAGAGTTACAATTGCACTAAATTCTCAGCAACATTAGTTTATCAGTCTATTTTCATATTAGCCAATCTGGTGAGTGTGGAAGTGTATCTCATTTTGGTTTTAACTAATGACAACTAATGATGTTGAGCATCTTTCTCATGTACTGCTGGCCATTCATATATCTTCTTTTTAGAAGTACCTGTTCAAGATCAGTCTTCTATTTTTTAATTGGTGGCTTGTCTTTTTATTGAGTTGTAGAAGTTCATTATATAGTCTAGACACAAGTCTCTTGCAAATTTTGCAAATAATTTTGTTCTTTGTAATAGTGATTTTTTTTTTTTTTTGGTGAGCAGAGGTTTTAATTTTTGATGAAGTCCATTTTAACAATTCTTTATTTTATGGTAGGATATTTTGTCCTGTTTAAGAAATCTCTGCCTGTACCATGATCACAAAGATATTCTACTGGTTTTATATATAGGTCTATGATACCTTGAATAAATTTTTGTATATGGGGCAAGGTATGTGTTGATATTTATTATTTTCAATATGTTAATCTATTTTTTCCATCACTATTTGTTAAAAAGATATTCCTTTTCTTATTGACTTGACTTGGAATTTTATATGTGAATCTAATTTCTCTATATTCTAGTCTGTTGATCTACTTATATGTCTTAACATCTGTATCATGTTGCTTGATAATGGTAGCCTTATAATAAGTCTTGAAATTAGATAGTGTGTGTACTCCAATTCTGTTCTTCTTTTCAAGATTCTCCTGGCTACTGCAAGATGTTTGCATTTTCATGTGATTTTTGGAAATAACTTCTCAATTTATACACACACACAAAACTTTTTGGGATTTTGGTGGAAATTGCATTCAATCTACAAATCAACTTAAAGAATATTGACATATTAAAAATATTGTCTTCCAATTCATAAGAATGGTATATCTTTTATTAATTTAGGTCTCATAACATTTTCATATATCTGTGGTGAAATATAATAAAATATTCTTACCACAAAAATACCATGATAAGTCAGAGTTTTAATTTCCAGGGTAAATGTAAAATAATAAAAAGATAAAGGACAATAGAGAAATTAAAAGAGAATTCTAAAGATATTTTATTAACCAAAAAAGAAGGCAAGAAGTGAGTAATTGGAAAAAACATAAGATAAATGACTAGAAAAGAAATAGCAAGAAGATAAACTTAAATCCAAGCAGATGGACACTTATATTAAATATAAATGAATTATATTTTACAATTAAAAGCCAAAGATTGTAAGAATGGATTTTTTTTAAAAGACTGAACTATATATTTTTTTACAAGAAATGAAACTTAAATATAAATATTTAGATAGATTAGAAGTAAAATGATGGAAACAGATATGCCATGCAGTTAATAAGCATAAGAAAAATAGGGTTGCTATATTAATACAATGTAAAATAGACTTTAGGACCAGAAGTGATTAGAAACTTTTTTTTTTTTTTTTTAACCGCACAGCACAGCTTGTGGGATCTCAGTTCCCCAACCAGGGATTGAACCTGGGCCATGGCAGTGAAAGCCCAGAATTCTAACCACTAGGCCACCAGGGAACTCCCTAGAAAACATCTCATTAAAGGTCAATCCATGAATTTAGTTCTAGTTGTTTTCTTAAACCTAACACATAGGCTTTCTAGACCTTTACTGAGTAGTCAGGTTGCTCAGCAAGGTCTCTTAGGCTGGTTATAATTTCTGGTCTTACCATTCAGCAGTAAATTTCACATAAAGTGGTTACCTCTAGGTATTTTTGAGTCTTATTCTGTGCATACCCAGGCCAGCGTTTAGCCAAGGTTCATGTTTTGGATCCCCAGGAAGACTTCTGTTCTCTAACTCTATGCTGCTCCTTCTTATCTAGTGCTCTGAAAATTCTGGCCACTTTAGCTGACTTGAACTCTTATAACTGAATCTGAAGCTCAGCAAGACTGTTACTCAATTTGGGCTCAAAAACCCTGTATACTGGAGCAATAAATTATTTCCAGCCAGAAGCCAGGGTGATTGCAATAATTACTTCAGAGTTTATAGTCTTCCATTGCCTACTGTTTATGTCTGAAAATAGCTGCTGCATATATTTTATCTAGTTTTATGGGTTTTTTTTTCTTTGGCGAAAAGGCAAATCAAGTACCAGGTATTGTCAGACTGTAAGTGGAAATTCATCAACGTTTTGCCATAGCAGTTTGTTTAGAAACTTACACTTCTCTTACACTTCTATGTTTCTCCTTTACTGTCACACTACCATCACACTCTAGCACTTTTTTTTTTTTTTCGGTACACGGGCCTCACTGTTGTGGCCTCTCCCGTTGTGGAGCACAGGCTCTAAACACGCAGGATCAGTGGCCATGGCTCACGGGCCCAGCCGCTCTGTGGCATGTGAGATCTTCCTGGACCGGGGCACGAACCCATGTCCCCTGCATCAGCAGGCGGACTCTCAACCACTGCGCCACCAGGGAAGCCCTCATAGCACTTTTGACACCAGATGTGTTGGGGTTTTTCCCATACCAAGCAATTCTGTGACATCAATTTGCAGCCTACAATTTCACTCAACTGACACTTTCCACCTAGACATAGCATGAGATTTCCCCCAGATTAAGGCCTCAGTCCGACAAGACTGCCCCTCCCACCCTCTGATGCTAATTGCAAGTTCGGTAGTTACTGTGCTTCTCACTTACTGTCTACCAGTTGGAGGTTCCAAAAACCCTTTCCTTAGGTTCAATTAATTTGCTAGAGTGGCTCACAGAACTCAGGAAAATGGTTTATTTACTATTCACCAGTTTATTATAAAAAGATATAATAATGGATACAACTGAACATCCAGATGGAGGATATGTCTAGAGCAAGATAATTGTGAAGGGGTGCAGAGCTTCCATGCCCGCTCTGGGCACACCACTCTCCTGGCACCTCCGTATGTTCACCAGCTTGGAGCTCTCCGAAACCCATACTTTTGGGATTCTTATTGGAGGCTTCATCACCTAGGCATGATAGACCATTAACTCCATTTCCAGCCCTTCTCCTCTCTCTAGAGAGTGAGTCATGGGGATGAAAATTCCAAGCTTCTAATCATGGCTTGGTCTTTCTGATGACTAATTCCCATCGAGGGGCTCACCAAGACTCACCTCATTAGAACAAAAGATATTGTTATCACCCAGGGAATTCCAAAGGTTTTAGGAACTCTGTGTCAGGAATTAGGGTCAAAGACCAAATATTAGAATGATGACATAATGACTGACATCATTTTCCATTCAATTTTTATTATAGACTATTTAATGATTTTTTGTCAGATTTTATTTTATGAACATTTTTCCCTTGATTGGCATAAAAGTAGAAGATTTTTTCTGACTACTTTCCTATATTCAGGTTTCCATAAAAGAACTCCTATTTCTGGGAAGAAACAGTATTGGAGCAACAATTAGAATTCATCTTTTTTCTCACCTCTTATTTTTCAAGAGAAGAATTGAAACCCAGCTCTTAATTTGTTTCATATTTGGACCCTTCAGGCATAAAGTCAGAAGCTTCTTCTTAACCCAAACTGTATTAAGAATATAATAAATGAACATCTTAGTCTCTGTTACTTGTGAAGCATACAGGTGACTATAAATAAATTACTTTTAAAATAAACCTCGCCAAATTATAAAAGTGTAGTGGAGGAGCATACCCCTATCTAAGAAAGAGGGATGGTGGCATTGTTCTGGGCAGATTTTCTACAAGGAAAACCTCATGTAATTAACGTGACTCTGGCCCTTTAACTCTTAACATGCTTCCCCAATTAAGCTTTCAAGGCCTTGAACTGTAATATCTGGCCACATCTGCTAGAAATTGATTTATACCAGAAGATCATTGGAGCTTCTGACCTCTCTGTTAGAGAATTTTATTTAGCTTTTTGGCTATTAGTCTCTTTTTTGCCCTAGAAGGAGGGTGAAAAGGAAATGATGTAAATATTTGCATATGTTCTAAGAGGAGTTTTCACTATTTCAGTCTTCTTTTTTAGACACTAGATAACTGTACTCAGTCATTATTCTGTGAATGTAGAACTATAGCTATTTAATGTTATAAGCACTTACAAAAAACATAAATAATGCACGGAAAATTTGGAGTTGGCTTATCTCCTAAAATTAGAATAACATGTGGTGGGTATTTGTTTATGTGATAAGAAATTTTATTTCAGTCCAAATCTTAATGTAATTTACTATTATTACTATTATTTGGGTTATTGTAGTATTTCTAAAATTAATGTTTAAGTATTCACCTAAAATAGGGGGAAAATTATCATCAAATGAAATTCTGTTTTGAGATGTGCTAAATATTCAAAGGTTGTCACCATGGGTACAGAACCTGTATGACCCTTTCCATTGGCATGCTGTTTTTTCCCCCTTATTAATAGAGTTTGCAAGGGTTATATAAGTCAGAGACACATCTGCTTTTTTAAGGAGTTGAAGCCTAGTCTGCACTGTCTTGACTCTGCTGAAAGCCACCTCCTTGCACACAGCACCTCATATTTATATGTGAGATCTGCCTTTGGAAGATTCCTTCCTCATTTGGGTCCTGGCATGTAGTGAACCCGTGGGACAAGGAGCCCTATCTTGCACTGCTTTTGCCCGCACTGCGTTTTTGTTTGTTATCCCCCTGCCTTGGTCCTAGCAGTTGTAACAAACCACAGGTGTTACAAACTCTAAATTGGAATTGGATTCAAAAAACAAACAAACAAAAAAACTCATGATAATTACACAGCTGTTTTAAACTGTGGTTAAGTGGCCGAAAACTGCCAAGAAACCCCACCCACATTCATTACTGTCTAAACGAAAAGGACGTGTATACAGTGATTATGAGGTTTCGTATGAATCCCCCAAGCCATAAAGCAGAATTTCCTAATTGTCAGCTGGACTGTGCAGAGCTTGTTTAAAATAATTAGAGTGCAGCAGCAGCTTCAGCAGCAAACCTCGTGGTTTTTTTTTCTTTTCTTTTTTTTTTTTTCCAAACCTCAGTGCAGGTTTTTATATCAGATACTATCAGCTTCCTGTTCATTTTGACACTATCATTCTGCCAGTCTGGAAAATGGGGAAGAGGGAAAAAAAGAATTATCCTTAATGTACACAAATAATGCAGCCCCCAAATCAGGAAGATCCAGCCCCATGTGTGAGATGGATGGAAACAATTCAGCAAACAAATCTAAACTGGGGGAAAAAATGTGATTCTCTCTTATTTTTTTCAAGAGGGATAGCTGAAATCTTTCTTAATTACCACTTATTCCAATGACAGAATTGTAATTTATCATTTAGTTGTAATTTGACATATGTTCACACCTTTGCCATTTCCAATTTCCTCCTTCATTCTAATTGTCTGCTTCACTCGCCTGTCATGCGCTCCTCTTGGGATTAATTCGAGCTGTCTGTCTGCACCAGGCTACCAGCACACTTGGGGCTGCGGAGAGCGTGACAGTGTCAATGTGCACACAGTTTATCTATGGCATTACCCAGCCATCACACTCCCGGAGCCTCTCTTCCTTCACTGTTTACTGTTTATTCCACTTTGCATTTGTGACTTTTCCGTGTTTTATTAGACTCTAATTATTCTCTTGGCTGTCAGCTGTAAAGAGAGAAAACGTTACGTTAATTACAGTGGAGGGGGTGGTGCCTGGGATTGGTAATAAATGGACCAGTAGATGTCTCTCTCTGTCTCTAAAATCCATGCATGATTTAAATACTCTTCTAGTTTCACTTTGGTTTGAATCTTTGATAGATGCCTACACTTAAACACAAACATGCACATGTTCAAGCTAATGTACCTTTTGTGTGCAAAACCATTTTCCCCCCATCTTTTTCCTTCTCATTTAAGACTAGGTAAATTGGCATTAGTAAGAGAAACGTCAGCTTTCAAATACCCATGGGTTTTCAAAGGTCAGTTGTGTAATCCATGGATGGTGTCAAAACAAGCACATTGGGGGGGGGACATATCCAGTGAGCACTGATATAGTTCAGCTTTTTAGAGGTAGATGTTGTTTTGGTCCATTGGCAACTGTTAATTTCTCCTTCCTAAGGGCATCTCAACCCATTAAAACCCAGCAATAATTTTTGCATTTGACCTCATTTTTTTTTGTCTTCTTCAGAAAAAATTCTTCTTGTTGTTTCCAGCCTACCTAAACCATAATAATACAGGTTCTCTGTTCTCCTGCTGAATAGATTTTCATTGCAGCTAAAACTTCCAGTTAATAAGAAGCAGAGGAAATATATCTTCCCCCTGCCCACTTAGTCCATTAAGATGGATGGTAATTCCTTGAATTAGTTGCATCGTTCCCCCAAAGGTCTGAAAGAGTGAATGTGACTGCTTTGAATATCTAATTCTCTATGAAGATGGACTTATATATTTTTTTCTTCTCTCAGAATTTCATCAGTCATACTTCAGGTAATTGTGAGGCTGAGGATATCCTGTAGTTTAGATTTCATTTCTTTCTTTCATAATCCCAGCAATTAAAGATCTGCTAATTATGTTTTGTTTTGTTTCGTTTTGTTTTTTAGCTTCAGACTCATAGCTTCCACTCTATATACTGTTAAAATACTGTGTAATATAATTCTCTGGTCATTATTTTACATATTCTCGGCCTGTGAAATGGCTGTATTTCTTCAAGTAAACACATTAATTCATATGGCTAAATTAAAATTTTTATGAAAAACTAAAAAGGCGTGAGTGAAGAAAGTAACAGCCTATAAAATATGATATATAAAGACAAAAGTTGTGAAATATTGTCCAGCCTTTTTAAAAAATGTTTCAAATAACAGATCACAGATTTCTGGCATTTACCTAAACTACCTGAACTATATACATTATATGCTAAGAATATTAACATCTCTTGTCTTTTTTTTTTTTTTTTTTTTTTTTGCTGTACGCGGGCCTCTCACCGCTGTGGCCTCTCCTGTGCGTTGTGGAGCAGAGGCTCGGGACGCGCAGGCTCAGCGGCCATGGCTCACGGGCCCAGCCGCTCTGCGGCATGTGGGATCCTCCAGGACCGGGGCACGAACCCGTGTCCCCTGCATCGGCAGGCGGACTCTCAACCATTGTGCCACCAGGGAAGCCCTCTTGTCTTTTTTTTAAAGCAAATTTTTGATGTTTCATTTGATGTTTCATTTTTATTCTTCTATCCTCACTCTAGAATAAATCAATTCTAAAATATTGAAGTCTAAATCGAGTTTTTTAAATGTTATGCAAATAGAATATTGCAGAATTTTCTAGTATTTAATGTTTTTAGCTGAATATATTTAAGGATTAAAAAGTTCAAGAATAAGGGGATAGGTATGAAAGGATAAAGAAAGACAGGTGAGGAATGAGAGGACAAGTGCGATTTAAGGGTGACAAATCATCAAATTAGCTAAATGCAGTATTTAACTGAACAATCAAATAATGATATTTGAAGTCTGCTTTGATGGATTTTTTAGCACTACACATGCCCTCTTCATTTGCTAGGTATGTTTTATTTTTATTTTCTGAAAACAGTGCAAGACCCTGATTATTGCACACCTATATTCCTGAAGCACATTTCCAGCTGGCTTTTGTTCAAGGGTGGAATCTCTCTTAGTACATGTTGTTTGTGATTCCCTGATGAATCTAGCTAAAATATTATTTTTATTTATTGGCACCTGTTTTAGCTCTTTTGCTGGCTTTCAAGGTCACCCTTAATTTGATCTTGCTCTGAATATGCATACTTATTTCCAACTACTCCAACATAAGAACATGCCACTCTCATTATTGATAGATTGATTGGTTCATTCATTTACTTGTGTTTGTTCAACAGGTGATAATACTGTGTATAAAGCAGTGAACCAGACAGAAACAGTTTCTACTCTGAGGTAACTTCAGCTTGTTCTCTGCCCTGATTCCCAAACTGTTATTATTTCTGCCTCTATGCTCTTGCTTATATTATATTTTTTTCCCTTCCCATGTACTCCTACCAGCTCTGCAAATCCAACCTGTTCTTGAAGGTCCAGATCAATTCTAATCTTTCTAATGAAGCCTTTCTAACTCACACTGTGCCAGAAAATTCAATTTTTAATTATACGTTATTTTATACATTTTAAAGTCCTTCTTGATTTTTTTTTTTTTCAAATTTACTGAGTCAAGGCCTATTTCTTCCTTATCCTCCAGTGGCTTAAAGCAGTATTTCTCAGGAAAGACTGTGCATCCCAATCATTTGTAGAACTCTTTAATAATCCACATGTTCCAATTTACTGTACCTTAGGGCTTAGGATCCTTGATACGTTTGTTTAAAACCATCGCAAGGGAATCTGATGCACTCTCCTGATTAAGAGTCATTGCTCCAACCAACACTGGACACAGTACACATTGATTAACAGATGAACTGATTGATCTGGGAACTAACTATGGCAGATCACTTCCCCTACATGGACCTAACCAAGTTAAATCACCTTGCATGTGTCTCTGTTTACACATTTAATGTATAAACATGGTAAAGGACTTTGGAATATTTGTATGAAAGATGATATCATACCACAATGTCTTATTTCATTGTCTTTTAGTTTTATTTAAAGTTTTGGATAAAATTGATCATAGATGAATTTAAAATTGTATTGAATGATGAGAGGAAAATTACAAAAAATTTTAATATTTATTTTACTTTATACAAAACAAATTTTCATGACAGATTATGCAATTAAGAATAAAATAAAATAAATAGTATAGATAGACAATAAGTGGGTTATAAAAATGTCATTATGGAATAAAAAATATTAAGATACTTCATGGAAAACAGGAGATGGAGAAAAGAGTTATTTCTTAATACCTTGTAGTTGAAAGACTTCCTAGCAGAATATGTGGACTTATTCTGATCAATTGTGGTGGAAGTAATTTGCTCTGCAAAGTGAAGTTACAGGCATTTGAAATTATGACTAAGTGGCCAAATAAGCAATTCAATAACCCATTAAGGAGACATATGGTCAAAGTGCCTGTTTGTTTGAATGGGTGTGACTGTGGGAAGGGAACTTTAATGCATATCAATCTAAAAGATTGCAATAGGAGAAGATCAGAAGAGCTTACATAAAAACTACAAGATCTAAACATAAATAGGGTTCTAGAGTCCTGCTGGTATTAAAAAATAAACAAAAAATAACCTGAAATATATGTTAACTTTCATTAATTTGAGTGTTTTCAGGACATAGGTGAGAATACGTTGCTGTGAATCTCCTTTCTTCCATCTGTATTTAGTGAGAAAAAGGAGATTACATGTACATGCATTTTTCTCTTTCTGTATACAAAGAGAAAAAACAAAAATTCATTTGGTTATGCCACATTAGCTTGCTGCAGATCAACATCCCCAGCAAAAAATAATAAAAAACAAGAATAAAAATAAAAAGTTGAACAAAGTTTTAAAAACAATATCTTTTTAAAGCCATCATTACAGGGGGTAAAAAAAGGAATGTATAACAAGTAGGACAAAGAGAAAATGAAAGAGTTAACCCTCAACATATCAGATATAAAAATCAATATGAATTTAATTAATACTTTTTAAAAAGGGTTGGAAAATTACACTCCACAGGCTGAAACTGGCTTGTTGCCTGTTTGGGTTTTTTTTTTTTTTTTTTTGCTGTACGCGGGCCTCTCACTGGTGTGGCCTCTCCCGTTGCGGAGCACAGGCTCCGGACGCACAGGCTCAGCAGCCATGGCTCATGGGCCCAGCCGCTCCGCAGCATGTGGGATCTTCCCGGACCGGGGCACAAACCCGTGTCCCCTAGCATCAACAGGCGGACTCTCAACCACTGCGCCACCAGGGAAGCCCCCTGTTTGGGTTTTTTTAATAGATAAAGTTTTATTGGAACACAGTCACATTCATTCATTTATGTATTGTCTATGGCTGCTTTTGCACTGCAATAGCAGAGCTGAGTAATTGTGACACACATTGGATGTAGCCCACAAGGTCTAAAATATTTACTGTCTGACATTTTACAGAAAAAGTTTCCCAACCCCTGCTCTAAAATACAGAGATAATCAAACTAGATTTAGGAAAAGAAAAAAAAAATTATAGTATATATGTTATCAGTCAGTCTAAATATAAATGTATTATAAATGTATATTATATAAATATACAGGAAGATTGAAAGTAAAAAAATTAAAAAATATATATCACACAAACACTAACTGGAGAAAAGCTGGCGGAGCTATGCAAATATCAGACAAAATAATCCTTAAGGTGAGAAGCATTACTTGAGATAAAAATGGATATTTCATAATATTAAAGAAAAAAAAACTAGAAGAGGAAATAATAATTATAAGTTTTTATGCACCTAATAGTAATATTTATAACACCCAAACTGATAGAATTGAAAGGGGAAACCTTATAAACACTCCTTTTAACATTTCTATTATTAACTGATAGAACAAACATTTCTGTTAGTAAGGGAGAAAGGAAGAATGGAACCACACAATTACAAACCACCTAATTGATTTTTGCTACCTGCCTATCTACCTACCTACCTTTCTATGTAATCACTTGCAACCACAGAATAAACATTGTTTTCAAGTGCATGTGGGACATTTATCAAAATTTACAATACACTGTGCAGTAAAGCAAGTTGCAGCAAACGTCAAAGCATAAAATTAGACAGAATGTGTTTTCTGTATTAGAATTAGTAAAAAAATCAGTAGCAAACAGATCATAAGAATATTGCTAAATGTTTTAAAATTAAGCAACAAACTTGCACATAACCCATGGATCAAAGAAGAAATCAAAATGTAAATTAGAAAATAGTTTGAGCTGATTGATAGTGAAAATCTGACTTATCAAAACTAGTATATGCATACTTATATTGCATATATTTTGCTATAATAATAAAATTATTATAAAAGAAAAAGACTAAAATCAATGTTCTAAAATTATTTATCTCAATCAGTTAGAAAACAGCAGCAGATTAAACACAAAGGTAGTAGAAAGGAGGAAATAATGACAATAATAGTAAAAATTACTAATGCAGAAGAAAAACAATACAAAGAAGATGAGGAAAGTCTAAACTCGTTCTGTGAAAATATCTGTAAAACTGATAAATTTGTTTAGCCTGACCAAGAAAGTATAGGGAGACCAAATTGCTCTGTCAGAAATGAAAAAGGGACACCACTAAGACATTAACTATCAATATTAAAATGATAATAATGGCAAGTTGAAAAGAACTTTATTCCAAAGAAATGGAAAATTTAGAAAAAACTGACAAAGTTTCTCCCTTAAAAAAAAAGCTGTGACAATATACCAAAACTGACACAAGAAGAACTGAAAAAATGAAAACAATGGTCTGATATCGATTAAGTTAGTTGGCTCTCTAAATAAGAACTTTCCTCCAAGAGAAGCTTGACTGTGTTTATTTCAATAATGAATTCTGCAAATCATTTAGAAAAAATATCAATCATATATGAACTATTCCAGAGAAAAGCAAAGAGGGAACAATTTCCAATTTGTTTTATAAGGTCAGTAAATTTTTACAAGAATGGAAAAAAAATATACCAATATCTCTTAAGTCTCTTAAAAAAAAGAGCAAAGCAAATCCAGTGATCTATAGAAAAAAATACATCGTAACCAAATTGGATTTAGTCTATAAATGCAAAATTGGGTAATCATTAACCAGTCAATGTAAGGTATCACATTAATAGAATAAGGGAGAAAAATCATTTGATTATTTCAAAAGTTGCAGAAAAAACAGCTATAGCAAAAACAATTGGTAAATGAGGAATAAAGAAAATTCTCCTTTAGATAAAGGGTACCTACAAAAAATACTTATAGTTAGATTTCCATATGACATTAAAAAATAGTATAAACATAACTGTAGTTATGTTTATATAACTATTCAATATGTAGTTATGTTTATATAACTATTCACACATCTATTCAAATATGTACTCAAGATTGTAGCCAGTGCAACATATGAAAAACAATTAGAATTCAAAAGGAAGAACAAAAATGTCTTTTCCAGATTATATATATATGCATGTAGAAAATCCTAAAAAATCTATGGAGAAACTATTGGAATTAATATCTACATTTAAGATGGACTTTGGATATAAAGTCAGTAAACAAAATTAATTGTATTTCTATATATCAACTACAAACACTTATGAAGTGAAATTAAGAAAATTGTTATTATTTGCAATAACCTCAAAAACCACTGAATACCTAATAAAAAATCTCACAAAATTTGTATAAAAATATTACATGGAAAAATACAAAATATTTTTGAAAGATTAAAGAAAGCCTTAGTATGAGGAAGGGCATATTATGAATAAAAATGTCAGTGTTGGGCTTCCCTGGTGGCGCAGTGGTTGAGAATCTGCCTGCCAATGCAGGGGACACGGGTTGGAGCCCTGGTCTGGGAAGATCCCACATGCCACGGAGCAGCTAGGCCCGTGAGCCACAACTACTGAGCCTGCGCCTCTGGAGCCTGTGCTCTGCAACAAGAGAGGCCGCGATAGTGAGAGGCCCATGCACCGCAATGAAGAGTGGCCCCCGCTTGCCGCAACTAGAGAAAGCTCTTGCACAGAAATGAAGACCCAACACAGCCAAAACCAAATAAATAAATAAATAATAAAAATAAAGGAATTCCCTTAAAAAAAAAAAAGTCAGTGTTTTCCAAATTGGTCCATAGATGTAATACCAATGAAAATTCCAGAAGTTTTATTTTGTAAAAATCGACAAGATTCTAAATTTATATGAAAGTGCAAATAGCCAGGAATAGCCAAGCTTGAAGCAGAACAAAGTTTTAACACTTACACTACAAGATTGTAAGAATTGTTATTAAGCCATAGTGATTAAGACAACGTGGATATATGGGTAGAAATAAAAATAGGCCATTGACATAGACTAAGGAGTCCATAAAAAGACCAAAACATGTAAAGCCACTTGCCTCATGACAGGAGGGGCTTTAGAGCAATAGGAAGAAGATCGTCTATTCAATAAATGATGCTGGTTCATCTGGGTATCCCTTTGGGAAAACAGTAAATTTTAACCCTCTCTCACACCATAAACAAAAACCACTTCCAGGTGGATTGTATTATGATTATGATTAAATTATATTTTTATATAAAAGGTAAAGCATGAAGCTCCTAGAAAATAACAAATGGAATGTATTTAAGGCTTTGGTGTAGGTGAATATTTCTTAAACAGGAAACAATTATTCCTAACCATAAAGGAAAAGATTGATAATTAAAATATATTAAAATTAAGATTTCTGTTTATTAAAGTTACTGTTAAGAGAGTGATAAACAAACCACAGTGAGCTAGAACATATTTGCAACATATGTAACTGACAAATTGTGTATTGGTAGAATACATGAGGAACTCCTAAAAATCAATAAGAAAAAAAAAAAATCTCCAGACAACCAAATAAAAAACTTGGCAAAAATGCATTAAAAAGTATTTAGGGAAATGCAAATTAAAATCAGAATTAGATACTATTGCACACATACCAGAATGGCCAATGAATTAGACTAACAACACCATACATCGGGAAAGACGTAGCATAGTTGAGACTGTCATATGCTGTTGTAGGGGGGTTAAATTTGTAGCACCACTCTGGAGATCAGTGTGGTAGTATCTGCAAATCTAAATACGTATACTCTGGCCCAGCATTTCCACAACTGGGTATACACCTATCAGACAAGTGCATGTCTGCATCCCAAAACGTATATACAAAAATACTCATAAAATTATATTATTTTAATAGTCAAAAGTGAGAAAAAACAAATGACCACCAAAAATGAAATGGGTAAATAAACTGTGCTATTTTCACACAATGGACTACTATAAGGCTATGAAAATAAATGAAATATTGCTACACCAACAATATTGATGAATCTCAGGCTGTTACTGCAACTGAAGAAAAGCCAGACACAAAATAGTATGTTTTATATAACTCCATTATATAAATTTTCAAAACAGGCAAAACTAATTAATATTAAAAACCAATTAATGCCGTTAGACACTAGTATGGGCAGTGTGATTGTGACGGGAACAGGCACATGGAGCTACTGAGATTTTTGCAATATTTTATTTATTAACGTAGCAGATTCGCCAATCTGTGAATTCTCTATCTTCTTTAGCCCATGCTGTGGACTGATCTGTGTTCCCCACAATTCAAATGTTGAAGCCCTAACTCCCAACATGATGGTGGTATTTGGAGTTGGGACCTTTGAAACATAATTAGGTTAGATGAGGTCATTTCAATGGGGCTCTAGTCCTGTGGGATTAATGCCTTATGGGTAGAAACACCAGAGAGGAAAAGTTATATGAGGACACAGAGAGAAGGTGGTCTCCTAAAAGCCAGGAAGAAAGCTCTCACCAGGAGCACAATGGATTGCAACCTTGATCATGGACTTCCCAGCCTCCAGAACCATGAGAAATAAATTTTTGTTTTTTAAGCCACCCAGTCTATGGTATTTTGTTATGGTAGCCTGAACAGTGTAAGACAGCCCAGAAGCTCCAGGAAGAGAAATACTATATTTTTAAATCTTGCATCTTCTGCATGTAACACTATGCCTGTCTAAAAGTAGGCTTGCAAGAGATATTTAAACACTTCCTTTCAACATGCTCTTTCAGTGAAAGTAAAAATCTCACATCATTTCTTTAGCTTGTCTTACAAAAACGAAACCACGTTATCTACCATATATAAAAATTACAATAAGTAATATTGAATATGCTTTTTCAAATATACTACCTTGAAGTTTCACTACACCCTCTTGCTATTGCTCCCACTTTCCACTCTTTTGGATACTTTATCACTGGTTTACAATTCTTTATAGAATGAGTCACCTCAACTTCCAAATCAGTACTGCAACTTGGGTAGATCTATCAGAATTTAAATCTCAACTGAAAAGTATGTGTTCTTAGTGCAGTATAATACACCTTCTGCTGTGGACCAAAAGGTATTATCTGGGATCCATTATGTAATGCAGGAGGTATATAAAGATATTAGTGTATATGATCATGGATTATTGGGAAATTCAATCCCACATTTTCTGAGGCATTCTATAATCTATATAATAATAATATGTATACTTTTGGTTTTAACTCAATAATGGGTATGAAATAATGCAAATCTTTCTAATATCCATCTTTCATTCACTGACTTTCTTCTTTTTTAGGTTTTTACTCTCTTCTAAGCCTTTCTTGATTACTTGTTTTTAGCCATTTTTGAACAGTGCTGCTAAAAAATGTATAGTCAAATATGGACTATACTAAGGGCTTCCCTGGTGGCGCAGTGGTTGAGAGTCCGCCTGCCGATGCAGGGGACATGGGATTGTATCCCGGTCTGGGAGGATCCCACATGCCACGGAGCAGCTGGGCCCATGAGCCATGGCTGCTGAGCCTGCGCGTCCGGAGCATGTGCTCCGCAATGGGAGAGGCCACAACAGTGAGAGGCCCGCATACAGCAAAAAAAAAAAAAAAAAAAAAAAAAAGGACTATATTTATAACTCTCATTTTAATTCTTCTTTCAAATACCATTCTTGCACTCCCAAAGAAGAGAAAAAAGGGGAAACTACCCAAAGCAAGACACTGATTCTGTTTATATGAACATGCATATTGAAATACAAGGACTTCAAAGTGCAATAATATATAGTGCTTTGCATTTATGTAGCTCTTTGGTTACCAAAGAGCTTCACGTACTTTATCTCCTTGTATCTACATATGTATTTTATTAGTATATTTTTGATGTGGCCTATAAAAACATAAAACTTTTCTGTTATCTGTTCTTTAAAATACCTGTGTTTCATTCTGTTTTTGCATTATCAGTCTTACATCTGCATCCTGGTCAGTTATCTGCTCTTTGTTCTTTCAAACAATACATTTCAAAACTAAAGTGTTAAAGAGTAATTGTAAATAAAGAGTGCCCTTCTTCTGAATTATTTAATACTTAACTTTGTGTCTTAATTGCATATTTTATTCTTTCTGGCAATTTTTTTTCATAATAGTGTTAATCCTATTTTTAAAATAATCATGGTCAATAATTTGAAAAGGGGGTTACATGTTATAAGGTCTATTCCAAAGAGCCTTAATTGATCACCACCTTGTTGATCACAGCTAATTCTTTATCCTCTGTTGCTAACTAGTTTAAAATCCTCTCATATTTAACCATCTTAAATTGTAGGTTTTCAATATCTTTTATACCTTGATCCTCCAAACGTCTTACCCTTGGGAAGCAACCTCATATGGGGTAATTTTGCATCTCTCTTTTTTTTTGGTCCCATATTTTGACCTTTGGCAGTATTTTACCCTGAAACGTCATATCTCCTTTGACCAGCATTGACAATCTCTGCTACACGATTGAATCTCCTCCAGAATGATTTCAGTTGCTGCCTTTAATTGTTTGGGCTTACTGTTCCATAAAGCAATAAAAAAAAAAAAAAAACTCTCCACAGAGATATCCCACATCCAGTTGGTAGAAGGCAAACATAATTAATGCATAAAAGACAAAGGATTAAAGTTGTTTTATAGTACTGTATGTTTCTAAGATAAATCTCCCCCTTTTTTTGCTAAACGATCAACAAACATGTATTGTGCATCCTAGTAAGTGTGTCGATTGACAAGCGCATTACAGTTCCTCTTTACAAGTTTAATATATAGATTATTCCTAAAAAAAATTATGTAAAATATAGTAGCCAATTTTTGCATTCCCATTATATTTTCTTTATTTCTCATCACTCTAAACCAGTTTTTTATTGATTGTGGATGTTGAGTTTTTGCATTTATTTTATTCCTAAGAATTCTTTTCTGACATCATCCCTGTGATTCTGTTCTTCCAGTGGTTGTTAATAATGGACTTGGCATCAGTATTTATAAATTAATTAATTTATTATTCACTACACTGCTGTTAAATTGGGCCATTGTTTTCTATTAGGAACTCTATTGTTTAATATATACAAAGTAGAGGGTATCTTGGACTTTCTTTACACCATCTTTTTATGTCAGATCTTATATAGCAAGACAAACTAACCTCTGAAAATCCAGAACAAGAGGTCTAGTTGGTCCAGAAGGCTGAAGAACATGGCATTTTGGAAAAAGAAAGAGTACAGTTGGCTTATGATGGGCATGGAAGTGCCATAGATTTAAACAGAGACACAAAATCCGGAGTCTGTTTGATCACAGTCAGGTTTTCAGTTAGATCAGTGATTTAACCCGAAGAAGCCCTTTGGTTGCAAGTAACAAAAATCTTAATCTAATTTAGTTTTTTAAAAATGCTGACATAAATACATTCTTACTGGCTTCAGGATTGTACAGAACCAGGGGTTCAAGTAATGTCTCCAATTACCTCAAGAACTCCCTCAGAAGAAAGAAACTCTTCAGAGAGCTCAGACTAATATGTCCCACTGAGGACTTGGTCCACCCTGAGTCATGGGCCTGTTTCTGAAACAAGTACAGTGCGTGTGGTGTGAATAGTGCAGTGTCAGCCCTACCCCAACCTGTGTGAAAAGCCCTCCTTCACAAGGAACAAGTGGTTCTATTAGTTGAAGGGGGTAGGGGCAGTGGGCAGGGAAAACCAGTAGATATGCAGTAGCTGGTCAAATTCCAGATGGTTACGATCAAACAAGCAAGAGGAAGTAGGAACCAATCCTATAAACATATATAACTACTAGTGGGAGGCAGGGACAGTGAAAGAAGAAATACTGGCTACAAAGGGCCAGAACCTAGACAAGAAGGAAGGCTTGGTTGATATCTCCAGAACCCAGAGTCAGAAGGATTGACTAACTGGGGTCAGAATCACAGCAGAAGTGTGTGCAATTGTTATGGAAGACAGCTGCAAATCGACATTGATAATGAACCAATATCTTTGGAGGCATGGGCTCCTGGTACGCTTCCCCTTCAAAACCTCAGTTGACATACAGAAGCTGAAATAGAGTGTGGGTGGAATTAAAGTCATAGGCCAAACAAGTAGGGGTGCATTGCTAGAATGGAGGAACAGTCACAAACCTCCTTATAACATGTATCCCCCTTTTCAAATTATTGACTCACTGCCAGGGAATTAGATGGACCTATCAGATAAATATTATATTATTGCTCAAAATAAATGTCACTATTCTTTTTTTCCAAGCTGGTGTTTGATATAGAGGAATTTGTTCTGTACAAGTCCATATATCCCCACCTAGTTAAGAAGCCTATAATCTTGCATCAACTATTAAGTGGTATTTTCACACCTTGTTTATTCATTACTTTCTCTTTTTCCTGTTTTCCTAAGGAATAAAAATTATTCTAGCGCTAACAGTTCCATCTTTACTAATTATTATTGCCTTGAGGATTATGAAGCTGGTCTAGGTAAAGCACCCAGCACAGAGCTCGGCCCTTAGAAAGCACACATTCATTTTTTTTTCTACATAGGAAAGCATAACTAAATAACTCACGATCTGTACTTTTTCACACCATGGCTGACACAGTGCCTGAATTACCATATATTGAATGGAATAACACAAAGACAGAGTCTCAGCTGAACACAAAATTCTGCTAAACTGATGGGTCAGTGCCTCTGAGTTATCTGTTTTCATGAGTTTATAAATGAGGGGAGCCTCATCCTTTGGGGACATGTCTCAGAGGAAGGGAAGATGAGAGACAGAAGAATCAGGAATGACAGGATGGAAACTTTTCTCAATTGGGCCTGAGAGTCCAGGCCTAAGTCTGTGGTAGAAGGAAAAATAGTTGAAATGAGATTTCTTCATAAGGGGCTCGATGAGACTCAGGCACAGACCATGCTATTTCTAGGGCCCAGATGACAAAAGTGCAACACAGACTTGGAGACATGAGCTTTCTACAGACTTTTTCATGATAGGCATTCTTTCTGAAATTGAAGGGTAGTTTGTCCCTGTGAAGATGTGGCAAATTGGGGAGACCAAGTTCAAGGGCAGTGCTACTCAAAGTGTGGTCTATACATTTGGTCCCAGTCCATGAACTATTGGTACAGAGAGTGAGAGTAGGCACTCAGAAACTTTGACATGGCCGTGACTTTCAAGAATATGCTATTTTTCTAGAAATTTATTTTTATTGTATTTTACAAATGTATTGGTTTTGTGTGAGATTAAGGGAGAAAACTCTTCCTTCAGCAGAGGTAGTTTGAAGAGAACTGCTCTAGGGAATGTTCTGTGTATTACTGGAGATTACTGTCAGCTCTGGAGGGGGCAAGTCACCTCCCTTACGTGGGTGTCTGGTAGTGAACATCAGTAAAAAACTGAAATGGGGAACGCTTGAATGAATTTATCCCCAAACATATGTGTGCTGAACAAAAAGGTTCTGATGATTTGCTGTGTGCAAATATAAGTAAAATGCATGTTGATCTTTATTGTATATATGACCCCACTAGATTTCCAGAAAGAACTGGGAGAGATTTTGGCCTGAGAACTGAGATCCTGCATCAGGAGGTGAGGGGCAATGAGTCAATAAAATTTGGGTTATTAATATCACTGTTGGATTATTTGTTCCTGCCTAGAAATTTTGGGTTAATATCCTACTATTTTCTATATATGTCTATGTGTAGTAAAATACTATAAAGTAACAGTTGAACAGAGTGTTACAGGAGAAACAAAACAACAAAAAATAGCTGCTTGGTCATCCCAGTAAATAACAGAGCAAAGGGGTAATCTAAGCGCTTCAGCCAGCCCAAAGGAGAGTCTGAATAGGAGGACATCAGTGAATACCATGGGAAGGGGACACCAGGAAAGGGCTCTGGTTGTATTTATTTGAGGACATACACCAGATCTGAGAAAAGAAACCAGAGATCAGAAATAATTTATAGCTTTTTTTGTCCATTAACTCTGTCCAAGTACAAAGTGAAGTGGATTGCAACTAGGGGGATATTCAAGGCTTTCACAGCTAGAGAAAGGAAATTCTGGGTGAGAGACAGGCAGACCTCAGGAACTTAGATCTTGGTATCCAGAATATGCAAATGTTAATCATCGAGATAAATACTCATGTCCTATGAGATGGTAATTTCATAGGAGTATCAATTGATAGTAAAGAAAAAGAAGAAATGAATTCTGACTTAGTGGAATGCAAGAGTTTCATTGTTTGATGGTAAATGACTTAAGCCTTAGGATTAAAAAAAGATTTTCAAGAGACTGAGTTGAATTGGTGGGAAGAGTATTTCCACACTTCACTGACCTTGTAACGATGAGTGAGATACTTCAGCTCTTTGTGCCCGTTTCCTCCTAAGAGATGATTAACAATCGTAGTGATTTTATAGGTTTAGTTATAGAAAGAACAGAGGACATAGTGAGAAAGTGAAAATTAGTCCTGCTGGTGACCACATGTTCCTAAAAGAACATCAATACTATTTGCAATGAGATACAATGAGGTCAAGAAAACAAAATGTTTTCAGCAGGACACACACAAGGCCACATTCAGCTACACGATAACTAAAATCTTCTCCTTTTGAGTGACTGCTGCCTTTCACCAATGATATCCCAGGTGTGCTTTGTTCCTCCTGAAAAAGATTACATAGATATCCAATGGCTAGACTTGTTCTCACAACTAACCCTACCTGAGCATCAACCAGCACAAACAAGCCCTATAACATGCCCCTCCTTATTCTTCTCACTGAGATGAAGCCAGGGGATCTGTGGAGTGAATTTTCCCTTTGCTGCAGCAAGCTAAATAGACCTAACTTTTTTTTTCCTTGGCTACAGGGGTGTGCCCCGTGGCCCCCCGTGGCCCTCAGTGGTATTTAACAACAGAAATCATTTACAATAGAGGATGCAATGGATAGAAACACTACACTCTGTCATGCAGGAAGGCTGAGTAGTCACCTTCCATTTTACAAGTGAGAAAACTAAAAGGAATATAGTGAAGTCATTTTCTTCATCAGGACACACAATACCATAGTAAATGGTAAACCTGAGCATTAGCCAAGTATCGAAATCTGGTATTTGACATTATTGTAAAGAGTTTTTGTCAGGAAACTCAGTTTGAGGGTAATGGAAGAGATGATAAAGGGCCAGAGTGGACAAGAATGAAGTCTAAAAATTGCAAAGCAAACACAGGATGCCTGGCCAAAGTGTTGGTCTAAGTCTCTTACTCTACTCAATGCCATGCTAACATTTACCAGCACCCTCCCTCACCCCATTGTCTTCACTATATTCAGCTATGGATGACTTCACTTCCTAAACTCGCTTTTCTGAAAAGGGTTCTTACAGAGCCACAGAACTGCATCATCTAGTACTTTATTCTCCCCTTCTAGATACACAAAAGGAGAAAGTCTAGCTAGTTAGAAGGGAAGACAAAAGTTCAGGTGTCCTTACCGTACAATGCTCTTCTATGATAAAAAGAATCCTAATTAGTTCCCGTGTTGTGACTTTAGCCACATCCTCTTCATTCACAAACATGATTGCCTTTCTACGGTACATACGTCTGCCAAAGGTTGACCAAAACAGGCCATAATTTATAAAATCCTATGTGCAGAGCCCATGTCTCTCAATAGCTTCATTGTACAATTTTAAACTCTTCCTTTTAAAACTTCTATAACTTCTTATATCTTAAGAACACCACGCTCTTCACCCAGATATTCTCTCTTCAATACACAGTGAAAAAAATCAAGGGAATTCCCTAGTGCCGATTTTAATAAGACAGAATTAATTTAATCTACATGTGTTAACCTGCTCTGTGAATGTAGAAAGTCACAGAAGATTGTAACCTTTTTTTTGACAAAATAAAAGAGTACTCAAAAAAAGAAAAAAAATCAAGGAAATTTATATTATTTTTCACTTGATTTATTTAATAGATCATTAAATCACTTTCACTTCAAGTTTTAAATTATTTTAACATATCTACTAAGAGCACTCGACTTTGACTATCTTTGCTCTCTTTCTTAAGTTACATTGACTTTCCTTTGTACATCTCTCATTAATTCCTTTACCTTTGCTGTTTTTCTCATGGTCCTTCATAATTTGCCTGTGAAGGTTTCCACTCACCATTTCTCTAATTATGTGTAGATAGTATACAGTTTTCAACCTCTTTAGTAATCCTAGAAATGAAATCTAGTAATCTGATAAATTAAGTACAGTACTTCTCACTCTTAGATTTCATGTATTAGGTATTGACTTTAATTCACACAATTATAAATAAAATCTACCAAAGCCAAACAATTTTCTCCCAAATATCCTTTCCCAATTTAATGACAATGTTAATCTTTATTGTATTTATCCTAAATTGTACAGATGTAAAGCAGAGATGACAAATACTTGGCAATAGGGGATACCTTTCCCTTCCTATGACAATGGTTTGTAAGACTCCTAAGAAAATCCAGCAGCTTCTTCCCTACCTCTCAACAAACCTACATTCTACTCCTCAGAGGTCACAGAGTTCAGTTCTTTTCGGTGTTTCTTCTGATATTTACCTCTGTATTTTTTTTGTTTATTTTTTATTGAAGTATATTTAATTTACAATGTTGTATTAGTTTCTGGTGTACAGCAAAGTGACATATATATATATATATATATTTGAATATACACATATATTTGAAAAAGAATATATATATATTCTTTTTCAAATTCTTCTCCATTATGGTTTATTACAGGATATTGAATATAGTTCCCTGTGCTATACAGTAGGATCTTGTTGTTTATTCAGTCTATGTGTAATAGTTTGCATCCAGCTAGTCCCATCCCAAACTCCCAATCCAATCCTCCCCCACCCTCCCTTCCCCCTTGACAACCACTAGTCTGTTTTCTATGTCTGTGTCTTTTCTGTTTTGTAGATAAGTTCATTTGTGTCATATTTTAGATACCATATGTAAGTGATATTATATTACTTCTATATTTTTAAAATACTATGTGTTTACTGATACTAGCTTATAGTTGTGATGGTTTAGCTCTCTTAAACACCCCCTCATGCATGCCCATATTCTTCCCCCATCCACCACATTGTAACTATATCGTAATGTGTGCTTACACCAGTGCTGAGTGCTTACCTCTTATGAGTGTATCATTTTAATTCATAGCTAAGCCATATATTTTATGATCATTGCACATTTTTTGCACAATTCTTTGCTTTGTGTACAATTAATATTGATCCTCTTTATTTGTGTGCTTAGTTTTTCACAAAAACATCACTAATATATTCCCAAACTCTTTGCCCATAAAAACATCCCCGATCAATACGTGTAAGTACTTTATTAATCTTTCCATTTTATTTTCTGTTGCAGATACATCTCTCCCTAAGCCCTCTGTTCTGTATATACTGGTTGCCCTCTAAGCCTGATAACTTGCTCTAAACCTATCATCTTGAGATCTCCCTTCCTTTGAGTCTAGGGCTTCTCTTCAATATTCTTCTCCTTTAAACACTTTGATTTCTTTTTCTTTGTTAAGTTGTTCATTGTGTTGGACTATCTTTTATAAGTTCCTTGAGAAATTGCACAAGGATGGTAAGTTTAAGATCTTTCATGTCTGAATAACTCTTTAATCTACTTTTAGACTTGATTGATAGTTAATGGATTCTAGGTTGGAAATCATATTCCCTTAGAATTGTAGAGGAATTATATGGAGAAGATATATACTTTGTTGTGCAAAGACACACACTGTTTCATTTTCCTCTAGGCCTACTTTGCAGTTTTGTGGGGCCATGTGCCTGGGATTAAGTGATGTATTCCCTTTCCAACCCTGGCCCTTCCCACCTCCTCATGAGCTGCCACACTCTCCCTTTTCCCTTGGGCTGCACCGAATGCAGGGGGTCCAATGCAGAACTCCGGTGAGTCGCTAGCTGACAGCAGAAGCACTATATGAGAGAGTTTAGGCTCCTCAGTACCACCATCTCAGATAGGACTGAATCATGACAGAGCATTAATATTCCTTTTGCGGAGCCACTGGAATTTGAGAGTTGTTTGTTACAGAAATCAGCCTTTCTTAACTAATAGACATATTCCATTGTCTTCCAGCTCCAAGATTTGCTGATAAGAGGTCTAATGCTATTCTGATGCCTGAGTTTTGTATATGGCCTAATTAGTCTTCATTTTGTCCTTGTCACATATTTTTTATGGGTCTTTCTTATTCCTTACTCTGAGCAATCTATAAGCCACTTCAATTTGAAGATTCATGTCATTTAACTCTTGTGCCTTTCTTTTAATTATTTTCTCTCACATCTCAAATTAAATAGCTATTACTTAGAAGTTCGACTTCCTAGATTGACTTCTGTTTGTGTGTTTATCTTTTCTTTCTAATTTTACATCTCTTTACAACTTTACATCTTCTACATTTTAAAAGATGTCCTCAAATTTAACTTTTGACTGCATTTATGATTTCAGTCCTATTTTTAATTTTCCATAACTCTTTTATTAGTCTTTGAATTTTACTTTTTAAATAATCCTCTGCTCTTATTTCATGGATTCAATATCTTCTCTTATTTCTCA
Source organism: Lagenorhynchus albirostris (assembly GCF_949774975.1). Classification (NCBI taxonomy): domain Eukaryota; kingdom Metazoa; phylum Chordata; class Mammalia; order Artiodactyla; family Delphinidae; genus Lagenorhynchus; species Lagenorhynchus albirostris. The sequence goes on along the minus strand of NC_083098.1, from coordinate 113,493,259 downwards.
GGTTTATTTTTTCAAAACCTGACTGTTTCACTTAGCATAAAAGCCAAATTGTTTACATTTTTCTGGGGCTCTTGTAAGACCTCATACTATCTGACCCTGTTTTCCCTCTCTGACATCATCTCCCACTGCATTTCCCTGTGCTCACTGAATTTTATCTACAGTTTCCCTACTCTGCCTTATTTTTCTTCTTAACACTTATTTTTTACTTACTCTCTTACTCATTGTCTTAGTGTGCATAGTAGAATACAAGCTCTATTATATTTTTTCTTTTTTTTTTAAGTGCTAGTTCTCCAGTTCATAGAACTTTCTTGGAAGCTATTAGTGCTTATTAAACATCTTTGAATGGATCTTGAAATCACATCTGTATCCAATGCACAGTTAGAAAGCTGTAAGTTAAAACAAAAAAGTTGTTTTTCTGAAAAACCTACAAACCTTAGAGAGAACAATCAGTCTCTCCTTAGAACTCCTGCAATAGATGTAACATGAATTCTTATCAATGATAACATTTTCTGGCTCCAAAGTTTATTTATTTTGTTCCCTACCTTCTGATACCAACTTTCTGCAGCCATCCTAAAGAATACAGTACCATCTGACTCAGCATAGTATTCAGTCTTTCCTTCGTTGTTTAGATGGTCTATAACAAGATTAGCAAGATACTGCTTTATCCTTTTATTTTTGATACCCTTCCCATCCCTTTAATCATTTAACTTTTCCTTTTTCCTTTTTATCTTACAGCTCTTTCTCAGTTATTTAATCTCCATTCATAAGTCCTCATTGTTTAACATATTCTGAGTTGAAAATTGTGGGAGGAAGGAGTGGAGATACAGAAGTAGCCAAAAATGTAAGGTTTATTTTCTGTGTTTCTTAACTGGATTTTTTTAAACAATCAGCCTAACTTTTCTGTAAGTCTCTAGAGTGATTTAGCTATACTGTTGCTTGTATTTTTGATTTCATTTGCTTGTTTTACTATTGAATTAAATATTTCCTTTTACATGTGTGCTGCAAAATATACTATTCTTTATCATATAATATTAATCCTCATTCACCTGAGGTGTAAAGTAGGATAAAACTGGAACATGTACAAAGGTCATATGGTACCAGGGCAATGGCACATTTGTGGAATTGAGGGAAGACTGCTATAGTGGAAACTCTAGTCTGCAACCCTGACCTCCCTTCAATGGGAGATCTGTCAGACCCTTTAGGAATTGCCTCATCTGTAAGAAACCATCTTGACCAAGGCCAAATTTCTTCCTAGATAGACTGCATCCAGTGACTGATGTGTGAAATTAAAAGTCAGTTCATTTTGGCCCTACTCAAGACAATTCTGAAGGGTCATTGAGCAGCAAAAGCTGACGTGGAGCCTAATATTATATCTTGACTTCTCCTTTTACCCAGCCCCACTTCTTTCCCTTTCCTTCCACAGTTATTGATACAGAGTTGCACAGAAGGCTTCAGAAATATTCAGAGGAGAGATATAACATAAACTGAGAAGCTGGAGGTATATAAGGAAAAGCTTCCATGAGGAAGAGCTGCTTTAAATAAAACTTAAATACTTAAGCTGTAGAATATCAGGCAGTTTCATTAGTCAAGTGAGTTAGGCTGTGCTGTGGTAACAAATCAAGTGGCTCAGTACAACAAAAGTGTGTCTTTCTCATGTTACATTCTAATGTGCGTGATGGCTCTTTAGGATAACTCTCCTCTCAATAATCTAGTTTCCTTCAATAATGTGGCTTCACCATTTTAGAATTCATCATTTCCAGCTATGCAAATGGGGAAGAACAAGCTGGAAAGACAGAGCACCGGGTTTTCACCTAGATATGAAAAGCTGTATATGTTACTTTGACCAAAATTATTTTATTAGATCATGTGACTAGTTATTACTAGTCACATGATCTAATCCTCATGCAAATAAGGAAACTGAGAAATATTTAGAAGAAAGAAGAAATAGAATTGAGGAGTGAATAGCCATTCTCTGCAACACTGTAAAAGTGGAAAATATTTCTGATGCAAAGAAAAGCATGCCCAAACACAGAGTTAAGAGACAGTATGGTACATATAGCTTAAGATGAGGTAAGGAGGAGCAGGGAATGAAGTTAAAGTGGTCATCTAGGATCATGTCATAAAGGAAGCTGGATGGCATACTAAGAGATTTTGACCTTATGCCAGACATAAGACTGCCATTAAATATTTAAACAAAAGAGTAGTGTGATCAGAATTTTTGTTGAAAAGATTGCTCCATGCCTTGTTGAGAACAGAATGGGAGAAGAGGACAGGACAGGGTAGCAACCTGGAGGCAGGGAAGCTAATAATGGTATGTAATATGCTGTCTATCATATATTTTGTTACCTGATATTAAATCTATAACTGGATAATTGTTTCTTAACAGACATATTAAGTGGTCCTATGATTTGAACTATACCCAAGAGATATGATGTAGAACATCTTTATTCTGTCATGCCATGATTTTTCCCATTGGAATAATTTTTTTTCATACTGAACTCTATCAGTTTGGTTTAAGTTCATCTTCATAAAACAGAATGTTAAATAAGAATTGCTTAAATAAGAGAGAGGTATATTTCTCCTGCATATGAAATAATTCTGTAAATTATTACAGCACTATCATGAGAGTTCTGTAGGCATCAGGAACCTGGGATTCTTTCCAGATCACTGCTTTGCCACCCTGGTCCAAGATGGCTGTTGAAGCTTTAGCCATTACATTTGTGTTTCAAGCAATAGGAAATGAAATAAAGGTTAAAGAGGGATATGCCTCTTCCATCCTTGCAAGAAGACTAGTTGAAACTTCTATATCACATATCCACTTATACCTCAGTGACCAGATTTCCTCACATGATCAGACCTAGTTGTAAGGCAAGTTGGTCTTTACTTGTGTGGCAGTACACCCAGTTAAAATCAAAATTATTTTCATTTGTGAAAGAATTGGAAAATATATTTGATAGGTATCCAGAAATTTTTGCCACTACCTTTTCAAGTCACTGTCTTTACCCTTTCAAGTTTATTTCACTCACTATCCACTATTAGAGTATCCCTGTATACAGATTCATATCTCATTTATTGTTTTACTAGGAAACACTAATTTTAGGAAAGAAACCATTCTCCTTCACTGGCGTTTCCATATGGAGTGCCCTCTCCACATGGCCTCTCTTCACACCATTCCCACTCTTTGAGGAAGGAATGAATTGCTAATTGGTGGTTGGCAAAAGTCTGACATTCATTGTCCAAGTTTCTTTTTTGGCCAAAGCTAATCTAAAAAGGAAATGAAAACTCTGGAGATTAGCATTCTTTTCTCCCCTCTCTGCCTGAGACCCATGTGAGGCAAGAATCTTGTGAGTCTGTTCTTTAGACAGAGTAGTACTCCACTCCATAGTCTATATTAGGAGGTGGGAGCATTTGCAGACACATTTGGGCGCACACCTAAAGTCTCACCTTTTAATTCGTTTTTATTAAAACTAAAGCTGGTATTTTGATCTTTTGCTTCTGAATTCTTTCTCACTGGGTTATAAGTTCAGGAGGGGAATTAGTACATGATTTATTAGCTCTCTAATTCTCCACCCTCCTGAAGATTCTAAACCATAGCCTATAAGAGTCAGGTAAAAACACAATGAATGAAGCTGCTTCATGAAAAAAGACAGACAAACTGGAGAATTTTACTTATATAAAGAGAAAAGAAGTTTCTCAACTCTGTTAATGATTGGCAGATAGGAATTCAGACTCACAGTTGTGAGATTTTCAGTTTTTGAGGAGAAGCTAGAAAAGTAGATTTTCATATTAGATCATCTGTTTTCAAAATATTCACTAAACAAAGAAACTCTAGTGAATCAAACAAAACCTGTTGACAGATCCTTTAGTTGACAGTTTATTCTAAAACCTCATAATTATCTAAAAATTCCAGTGTATTTATTCTAGAAGGGCACGTTATTATTCTTCTTGGTAAAAGGGTTTCACATAATTGTGACTGGGCACCTTAGATGAGAATAAAATATGACTTTAGGGAGAAAGTTCCCTAGCAATATGAAAATATTCATGGCCAAAAGTAAGGGCTACCCAGCAAAGTCTATATTTATTGACAGCCGCTGGCTGGAAAAATGATTTGCCTTTGAAGATTTTTTGTTTGCTTGTTTGGAAGTAGTGACTAAATTTTTATAAAATTAAGATTGAGAAAATGTTAATTGTTACAAACACAGTCAAAAGCTTGCTTATCATGGATATTCAGGTAGTAGAGAAGAGATAATCAGAATATTCTTACATATAAGGCAGCCAGCCTGTTTCAGAGGCATAGGAGGACTTTAAAAATAGAAACTAGCTAAGGTATTGTCACAGGGAACATCGCTAAGGCTCCATGGTGCTCTGACAACTCATAGGAGCAAGGGAGTTTGGGTTTTCTCTCTCTCTCTTATTTCTTCTCTCTAATGTAGTGAGTATATTTCCCAAGAGTCATTGCATATTTTTTAAATTTCACCACACATTCATGCATCAATGTCTTTTTTTTTCAACTTCAGGACACAGGGCTAAGTTTATTTTTTCAAATAATGGAGGTCAGGGATAAGCCATAGAGGTTGTAGCTTTGCTCTGGGAGGAATGCTCACATTTCATTACCAGGTGATTTCAGTTAACAAAGTAACAAATCCAAGATTTTATATAAAATCTAGAATATCAACTTTAACTCTTTTTATCTTTTTTCTTTATACTTTATAATGTTTGACCAATCCTGAAATGTAGACTTTTAAAAAATATATATTTGAGAATAAATCTATGGAGTAAATGATTTGATAGAATTTTATCATTTTAGCTTGAACTGTATGGAAAACTAATATTCTAGAACCACACTTTTATCATTATTTATTAAATTAAGTCCATTATATCATTGCTGATATATTAAAGAAAAAAAAAAACTTCAAACTGATCCAATGAATGTCACCTAACCGTGAAAATACTATCAGCAGATATGTAATATTTCCTTTTGTTCGTATTTCAGTAATAAGCACTTAACTTTAAGTTATTCGTATTCCTAAATCTTATGTAAGACATAGGAACAATTAAGTCTCCTATTATCTTTAAGAGCATTCTGCTGTTTTGTTCTCTGTGTCACCTGAATGACTAAAGAATAATGTACACAATAATTGAAAAGCTTGTTCATGTTGAATAAAAAAGTAAAGAACTGTCTGTTCTTTTCTTGGGCAGGATATTTTATGCTTACGCCCTCCTGAGGTATGGCATGATGAGGAAATTTGGGCACTTTATGCTGTAACACAAGGCAGTAAGGTCAATTTCACTGTAAGGTGCAACTTCTCAGTGTAGCTTCTGGGGTTTGTTGGATACTTTTTAAGGGAGTCAGTCATTCATATACCTGGTCAGTCCTTATTCCCAGCAGATAGGACTGCCACATTCAGCAGCTCCCAAGAGATTTACAGCAGACCTATTACATTTATCAGCCAGTATGTCAGGAAAAAGCTTCAGGTTCAACTTCCTGCTACCCTTCAGAACTTGCTTGCTACCTGAGCCATTAGTCAAGCAAGACTTGCTTGCTACCTGGACCTCTTTCACAACTTCTCCTTCAGCCTGGGATGCTGTCCTCTGGTATGTGTCTTGGCAACGTATTTATACCTTCTTAGCCTGTCTTTCTCTTCTCATAGATCTATTTCCAGAATCAATATTCTCTTCCATTGAACTGTCTATTTTATATCAATAACACACTGTCTTGATCACTATGGTATATAATAAAGTCTATGACTTGTTTTTGTCAAGATTATCTTTGATATTCTAGGTTCTTTCCATTTCTATATGTATTTTAGATACAGCCGGTCAATATGTACAGAAAAACTCACTGAGATTTTGATTGGTATTGCATTCAGTCTAGAGATCAATTTAGGGAGAGTTGATATTTTAAAGACACTGAGTCCTCACACTCATAAACATGATACATCTTTCCATTTATTTAGGTCTTTCTTCTTTCAGGTCTTTGAACCTATTGTCACAATTTTTCCTATGTGATATTCTGATACTGTTGTTCATGGTGTGTCTCTGTCTCTCAGTGTCTCTTTTTCTCAGGGCCCTTATTCTGAAAGAAATAAGCACTCTGCAGATGGAAAGACCCATGTGGCAAGGATTTGTTGTCTTGAGCCAACAGTCAGTGAAGACTTGAAACCTGACAATGTTTATATGAGCGAGCTTAGAAGAAGCAGATCTTCCTCTAGTTAAAACTCAAGATGACTACAAGGTTGACCAACACCTTTGAAGACAGCTTTGTGAGTGATCCAAAGTCAGAGGCACCCAGTCAAACCATACCACATTATATGGCCCATTGAAACTGTGAGGTAATAAGTAGCTGTTGCTTTAATCCACTAAATTTTGGAGTAACTTGCTACACAGCAGTAGATATCTAATACAATGGTTTCTATTTACAATTAGTATCACTATAAATTACATTGCATAATATATTAAAATAAACATTACTTTTCTTTTTTACTATTTTAATAATGTTACATCAAAGTCTACATATAATCATTTAAACTGAACCAATCAATTGATACCAACTAGATAGATGATCTGTTTGGGTATAATACTAGAACCGTCTGGTTACGTGTGATACTAGAAATGATCCAATACACACTATAATACAACAAGCATCCAACACACACTATAATACAACAGTGACATCTTACATGATGCAGTGTTTAAAGTGAAATTACTCCAACCAAAATAATAAAATTACATTTAATCAGAAAACATTTTACAATGCTTGCATTTTTTAATTTAAATTTAAATTAATGAAAATTAATAATTCAGTTGATCAGTCTCATGTTCTACATTTCAAATGGTTAATCGCCACATGTGGCTAGTGACAGACAAATGTTCTAAACAGGGCAGTCTTAAGATGTGTTCTGCTAGATTAAACTATCACATTGATAGATGATTTGCTATGTTGATAGGATTTTTTTAAGATCACAGAGCAAAGCAAAAACTGATTCAGAGACTCAAGTCACATCTCCTTTTTCCTGTTTCATATTATTATGCATTAATTCAGCCAGCTACTCCTCTGTTGTATATATTTGCGTGATAATAAACTGCAGTCTGTGCCACATACAGTAAAGAAGAATTTCAAATTCTTCTCAACTGCAAAAAGGCAAACTGGTCTAGGCTAAAGAGGCTCAAAGATAATGATGGACAGATGCAATTTTCAAAAATTTTCCTGTTTGGAAGGAACATAGGCAGATGTTACAGGGCTCACAAAGGCTAATATTCCATGGCAAAAAGACAATTTGTCTTATTTCTCATGTTCTGTACTGCCCTTTCTGAGCAAGGATTTCTTGCACAGGTTATGTGTCTCTCTTGTTCAGGTCAGACTTTGTAGTGCTTGTGGCATAAATTTAATCATAAGAGAACATGCTGGAATTCTCTAATGCTCTTCACCTCTAGAAGAAAGGCAAATGCATCACAGCTTAGTGCTTTTATGGCACCATCTTATTTGGTCAGATAACCATTGTTTAAAGAACACACTGACACTTTTTATGTGAAAGCTGTTAAAGTACTCTACTTGGGCCATATCCACATGGGAAACATGAAGTTAAAAGTTGCACAATTATTTAAAATTTTTAGGACATAGTTGACTTTTTTCCTTTACTTTAGCTATCAAAATTTTTTATGAAAATTGTGTCAACATTTCTTCTTTAATTTCAGGGACACAAATACAGATAAAATTCTCTGTGTATGGGAACAAATCATTACAAGGTTGAATACGCAAAAGTCAGAGTGGTGCAAGGATTGAATTTACTTTATTTAACTGAACTGAGTTTGTTCACGAAATCCCATATTGTGGTTCAATATTTAGGAATTCAAGATTTAAACCTAGTCACTGTCCAGTTTAAAAAATAATCTCTTTTAAGTTATTTAAGGCAATTAAGAGTTTCCCCTCTTCTACCTTTTTTCTTCACTGCTCCCCTACTGTCATCTAAGCATGGAATGATGGCAGGTTTCATGGAGTATTTGTGGGCAGATATCTCTGCCCCAATTTTTTCTGCTGTATCCTCAGTTAAATCCTTCCTGACCTCTCAGATGTGCAAGCAACCTCCTCCTTGCTGGAGGGAATTTGGTGGAATTTGCTGTTCGTGTCCTCAGTTCCTCACAGGGTGTCCCTCTGCAGGGAACACACTGCAGTTTCCTTGTCTTGGAACCACACCCCAACCTATCTCTCATCAGCACTCTCAGCACTTTGAAATCCTTCATAAGATCTTTTTGAAAATTCTAGATCTTGCCTCGTGTCATGTAATTTTTATGAGGAATTCTCAAGCTGATATGTGTGAAGTATGTTTCAGATATTTCTTTATCTAATATATTATGCTACTATTTTGGTTCTACTCTGTCCACTCAGTTTTGGCAAATGACAATCTGTAAGCCATTTCTTCCCGGAGTTCCAAACCAGAAGAGTATCACAAGCCCTCACTGCTTTTGTTTTTCCCATCAACATATTTGAGAGTTCTATCATCTTACTCTTCCCCTGGACCTTAGGTTTATAGAGATGAAAGCACTAAATCCTTTCTCAGCAACATGAGCAGTGTTTTACCTTTAGTCTTTTCTACTACCTAGTTATTCAGCTACTCCCTATTAGCCCATTAAGTGCTTTCTCCTTCCTAGATTTTAGACTGTTTTCTAAAAATGATCTCTTTGTTCTATGATATCTGTTTCTTTGATCTGACAAAATAAATGTCATTGATCTAATGGGCAGTGAGCCCCAGGAGAAGTTGGAAGTAGGAATAATGTCAGGAAACAAAAGGGAAAAAAAGCCCAGACAAAATAAAACCTTTGTACTAGGTCTGCAATACCTGCTTGCTTAGAAGTAGAAGGACACCTAGGAGAGCAGATAGTCTTTGCAAGAATGCAAAGATTTGCAAAGGTGGGAGGGTGCAGAATGGTGTCAGAGTTCCCCAGCCCTTGCTGGGGCTTATGTCCAGCTGTTCTAAACTAGTGCTGCTCCAAGTGTGATCTGCAGAGTGATGTTAGTTCATAGATTCTTGTTATTGGTCTCTGTTAAGTAAAGTACAGAAATGAAGTGCTTAGAAACCTTTACAATTTGACATTTCAGAAATATCTAAACATGTGGTACATGAATTAATCTTATTGAGCAGGACATAGGTTGTGCTGATGGGAAACTCATGTGATAATTTGCTTTTGGTGGAAACTATGTGATAGGTGTGCACAGAACAAATTCATTTCAGTCCATGTAAAATGGGGATGGTAAGATAAAGACTGAGCCTTTATAACAGATAGTTTGAGAAAGATTGGTCTAAGTAATAATGGGTATTTTATACCTTCAGATGAATTCAAATAGTTACTGCTGGGGATATATACAGTTATTTAGAATATACCAGTGATAAAGCCCAATTCTAGATTTTGTTTTCTGAGTAGCCAGTGTCTTTAATCTGAAATTGTATACCTATCACTGGACCCCCATCAGCTGGTAATTGGTGCTATTACACTAGGCAAAGATAGCATAAAAGTTGTCACCATTCAAGAGTCAGTATAGTTTGGGAGTTGAAAATCCCAGCTCTGAAATAAGAATGCCTAGTTTCAATCCCAAATTCCACCACTTAGTAGTTGTGTGATGTTGGGTAAGTTACTAAAACTTTCTGAGCCTCACTTTCCTTATCTGTAAAATGAAGATCGTGGTGTGATCCCACGTGATAAATTTGTTTGGGAAAATCTCAGTAAATGTTGTCATCATCATTTTTGTTACTATTTCATGCACTTAGAGCAGAGAAGAATGCAATGGTAATCCACGTGTCCATCAAGCACACATATGTTATTTTTTGATCTTTAATAGTGAATGAGAAAATGCAAGTTTTAAATGTGTACTTTTACTCTCCTCTTAATTTTCCTAACCCAATTTGATTTTTGTTCCTGGATCCTAACTCTTCTCCAAGCAACTCTCTGTATCTTTGTTCACCACAATTTTCAAATATTCTTGCTTGCCATCATTCTTTACAAAACAAACATTCATTCAACACCTTCTAGGTGCCAGGCAGTGTTATTGGCTCTTGACATAAAGAGAAGAATCAAATACTGTTTCTGTTTTCAAGAAGTTTACAATTTGGGCTGTCACATATGTAATAAAGATGAGTGTTGTAAATGTTATGATAAATATATGAACAGAGTAAGAGATCAAAAAAGAGAAGTCTCAAAACTCTGTGTGAGAGGGTTATGAAATATTCTATGAATTAAATGATGCTTCAGCTGATCATCAGTAATGGATGTGTGTCCAAGAGGACTGGGCAAAAGGTCATCAGGTGAAATATTTGTTAGTAAAGTTAATGTAAACAGGAATAATTCCATATAGGCACATAGATAAAACATTTTATAAGAGGTTAGTGGCAAAAACAAAAAGCCCCTCACAGTTAGACCCAAAGCCCTGACAAAATTACATCCCCTAAGTAGGATAGAGATCAATGTTTGCACTCAGTATTTCCACCTTTCTTTTTCAGAAAATCTTTGATTCTCTTCATTCTATTTCATTCATGTTGTTGAGGTCGAAGAAACAATCAGGAAAAAAAAAATCATGAATTTGTTATATATCACAAAATGAAAATAAGCTGGTTACTTACTCACAGTAGGGGAGCAAAGTAGGGAAACATACCTAGCCAAGGAAAGGAGGGAGAAAGCCAGTAACTGCTGAACAAGAATGGGCAGCCTGGGGCTGCATAAGCCGGGGAGTTGCCTAACAAGGGCTCAGGCATGCGCAGTACAGACAGCAGCTCTGCAATACAGTGAGCCAGGGGAGAATTTCTGGACTCAGTTAAGTGACAGGAAAATGCCAAACTGCAGGGACAGTTCTTAATGAAATGAATACTCCTGCAGCAAGTTATAAATTGAATATATTTAAATCTACTACTGCTTTCCACAACTTAGTTATGATTTCCTTGCACGCATTTTCAAGAAAGAAAGATCGAAATGGTATAAGCTAGAATTTCTACCATTCATTTTATTCCTCTTTCCCTAAATTTCAATCTCTTAAATATATACAATAACACTTTTATTTCTAATCCATATTGCTAAGGCTAAATAAAGAGAGAAGGCAAGTCTTGTTTACACAAATGAACTAGTTGTTGCCTTTCTTATGTGATCACTTACTAAACATTAAGTCACCTTTATATTTAACCTACACAGATAAACACACACACACACACACACACACACACACACACACTTCAATACATAGAAAGAAAATATTTTAGATACCGTTGACTAATACACTACAACTAAGTACTTAATTTAAATCTTTGCCAGGAAACTGGGGAAGGGGGGAGGGAGGGGAGGGGTTATTTTGGATTTCAGCTTTAATTTGTGAAGATTCTCTGCCTGTTGTAAGTTACAGTGGAGAATGGAAAAGGATCCCTCTATGAAAACTGGGTTTTATGTGACTGACACATGCTGCATTTTTAGTAACACAGACTGAAATGCATTATTCAGAATTCACTGTTGTCCAGCAATTCAGCTCTGCTGTAGATCTTCATACTTCTAGTAAATCTGTTACCTGCAAAAATTCAAATTCTTTTGGTGATCAATACTAGTAGTCAAAATAGTATTTATCTGCCTAAGTAGAATGTAGTGAACTAGCACAAGGGATTATCATATCATATTTCAAAATCAGATAATTATGAATCAGTATTTACTGTGAGCTATCTCAGTGAATATCTAAATGTATCTAGCCATTTTGATTTTGATTTTCCTTTGACTAGTGAGAATAACATTGCATTTACACAAGGGAAGCATTCCATTTCAGGTAACAATGCATAAGTATAGATATCACTTCTTAAAAGCTGTAAGAGAGGCCTTATAGAGTTTCAGAGATTCTTGAAGCTCAGGGATGGTGTATTTAGAGGTGATGTTATTTATTGTTATTCATCTAATAATGAATATAATCTCAACTTTTCAAGATCAAACATATATATTACATGACAATCCAAACTATCAGAACTAGTTGAATAGCCCATGCCCTTCTAAAATTAATATACATACAATAAAACAATCATATAAAACTTAGAATCAGAAAGTTTTTACTCAAGATCCAACTCAGCTACTTGCTCCTTACTGAGTGGGTTTAAGTCATTTATCTGATCTAAGCATCATTTTCTTCATCTGTGAAAGACAGGTTATAATAATCTGTACTTCAAAGATTCTGTGAGATTCAAATGAGATATATAATACATAAGCTTTGTAAGTGATGTTATAAAGCCTTATACAAGGGTACGTTTTATAATTATTATTATTGTTAATGTTTTCATTTTTATGTCAAAATATTTGTTCCCATCACTTTGAAGCATGCCTTAAAGATCAAAGTTTGCTGTGATTAACTGTCAGTGACTTTGACTTCCACCTGCCTTATGTTAAGTTTTTCAATCTAAACTCATACAGGAACAGTGCATTAAAAACAAGAAAAATTATTAACATAACTTCAGAATACTTACCTTGTATAGATGCAGCTATTCCACTAGGATAATGTGATCTGTAAACTGTACAACTTTGGTATTTGGTATTCAGCATTCTTGCTTATTCCTATTCAAGAGTGACCACTGTAAGTTCATGATCTAGAGTAGTTTGTAATTAGAATAATAATACCTTCTCCATGGGGTTTTGGTGAAGGATAAATGAAGTAATATATGCATAATTCTCAGTGCAAATCTCAGTGAAACCTGATAACATGTGTCTAGTGTGTGGGAATACAATCTTGTAAATTTAATGATCATAGGCTAGCACCAAACAACTGAATTCAAGAAGTGCCAGGGAAAAAATAGAAGAAAGACATGAAGTTCATAGGGAATGCATTTCAACTGATTGATGGAGATACAAAATATTTTTCTTCTTTGTATGTCTTCTATATATGTCTTACAATAAAAATATATACATATCTATCTACCTATCTATCTATCTATCATCTATCTATCTATCTATCATCTATGGTATTGGCTCTGGCTATCTGGAAAACACTAATACATTGATAATCCATAAATTTTATCTTAAGTCTGAACTGCTCATCAAACCTTAAACATATATATCTAGCTTCTAACTTGACTGCATTGGAATGTGTAATAAGTACCTCCAAATTAACATGATTAAATCCCTTTTCCCAAATTCAACCTGCTCCTCCTTCAGTCTTCTCCATCTCTCTCTCTATATATATGTATATATATATATATAAAAAATAGTCTATGTGTGTGTATATATATATAAAGATATTTATTATAAGGAATTTGCTCACATGATTATGGAAGCTGAGACGCCCCAAGATCTGAACTTGTCAAGCTGGAGACCCAGGAGAGTTTATATGTAGTTCCAGTCTGAGTCTGAAAGACTGAGAACCAAGAGGGTCAATGATGTAAGTTCCAGTCTGAAAGTCAGCAGGCTTGAGACCCAAGTAAGAAGATCCAATGTTCTAATTCAAGTTCAAAGGCCAGAAAGGACCAATGTTCAGATCAGATCGTTATGCAGGAGGCCTAACTAACCCTCTTAATCAGTCTTATTGTTCCATCAAGCAGGTCTTCAATTGCTTGAATAAGAGCCAGCCACATTAGGGAAACCAACCTGCTTTACTCAATCCATGAATTCAAATATTAATTTCATTTAAAAATACCCTCACAGATACATCCAGACTAATGTTTGATCAAATATTTGGGCACCATGTAGCCCAGTCAAATTGACACATAAAATTAACTGTCATTGGGCTTCCCTGGTGGCGCAGTGGTTGAGAGTCCACCTGCCGATGCAGGGGACACGGGTTCGTGCCCTGGTCCAGGAAGATCCCACATGCCGCGGAGTGGCTAGGTCCGTGAGCCATGGCCACTGAGCCTGTGCGTCTGGAGCCTGTGCTCTGCAATTGGAGAGGCCACAACAGTGAGAGGCCCACATACCACAAAAAAAAAAAAAAAACTGTCATAATTACCAAAGATTTAAAGTCATGAGACTGGATGAGATCTCCAAAGAAGATGCAAGAACTAAACCCTGGAAACTCTAATGTTTGAAGGCTCTAAAGATTAGAGATATTCAGCAAAAGACAGAATGGTGAGACCAAGCTGACAACATACCACTCAGCACAAATGAGCAGAATGACCTTCCGAGTGATATGAAATTCTTTGATGGAATATTTGACAAGATAGAGAACCATGATGCTGAGCATATATGGAAATAACATGGAATAAAAGGTGGAAGAGTGTATCAATTGTCTCTGTAGAGATCTTATGTAAATTATATTAAGACACCTGACAAGGGACATACAACTTAGGTTTTTTCAGTTTTAAAAGACACACACGAGGATTAGAAACCAAGATGGCAGAGTAGAAGGATGTGCTCTCACTCCCTCTTGCGAGAGCCCCAGAATCACAACTAGCTGCTGAACAATCATCAAGAGGAAGACACTGGAACTCACCAAAAAAGATGCCCCAGGGCTTCCCTGGTGGCACAGTGGTTGACAGTCCACCTGCCGATGCAGGGGACACGGATTCTTGTCCTGGCCCGGGAAGATCCCACATGCCGTGGAGTGGCTGGGCCCGTGAGCCATGGCCACTGAGTCTGCACGTTTGGAGCCTGTGCTCTGCAACGGGAGAGGCCACAGCAGTGATAGGCCCGCGTACCGCCAAAAAAAAAAAAAAAACATACCCCACATGCAAAGACAAAGGAGAAGCCACAATGAGATGGTAGGAGGGGCACAATTACAGTAAAATCAAATCCCATAACTGCTGAGTGGGTGACTCACAGACTGGAGAACACTTATACCACAGAAGTCCACTTAATGGAGTGAAGATTCTGAGCCCCATGTCAGGTTCCCAACCTGGGGTTCTGGCAACAGGAGGAGGCATTCCTAGAGAATCAAGACATTGAAGGCTAGTGGGATTTGATTGCAGGACTTTGACAGGACTGGGGGAAACAGAGACTCCACTCTTGGAGGGCACACACAAAGTAGTGTGTGCATCGGGACCCAGGGGAAGGAGCAGTGAACCCAGGGGAGACTGAACCAGACCTACCTGCTAGTGTTGGAGGGTCTCCTGCAGAAGCAGGCAGTGGCTATGGCTCACCATGGGGACAAGGACACTGGCAGCAGAAGTTCTGGGAAGAACTCCTTGATGTGAGCTCTCCCTGAGTCTGCCATTAGCCCCACCAAAGAGACCAGGTAGGCTCCAGTGTTGGGTCACCTCAGGCCAAACAACCAACAGGGAGGGAACCCAGCCCCACCCATCAGCAGTCAAGTGGATTAAAGTTTTACTGATATCTGCCCACCAGAGCAACAGTCAGCTCTACCCACCTACAGTCTCTCCCATCAGGGAACTTGAACAAGCCTATTAGATAGCCTCATCCACCAGAGGGCAGACAGCAGAAGCAAGAAGAACTACAGTCCTGCAGCCTGTGGAACAAAAACCACATTCACAGAAAGATGGACAAGATGAAAAAGCAGAGGACTATATACCAGAAGAAGGAAAAAGATAAAACCCCAGAAAAACAATTAAATGAAGTGGAGATAGCAACCTTACAGAAAAAGAATTCAGAATAATGATAGTGAAGATGATCCAGGACCTCAGAAAAAGAATGTGGGCAAAGATCGAGAAGCTGCAAGAAATGTTTAAAAAAGACATGGAAGAATTAACGAACAAACAAACAGAGATGAACAATACAATAACTGAAATGAAAACTACACTAGAAGGAATCAATAGCAGAATAACTGAGGCAGAAGAACGGATAAGTGACCTGGAAGACAAAATGGTGGAATTCACTGCTGAGGAGCAGAATAAAGAATAAAGAATGAAAATAAATGAAGATAGCATAAGAGACCTCTGGGACAACATTAAATGCAACAACATTCACATTATAGAGGTCCCAGAAAGAGAAGAGAGAGAGAAAGGACCCGAGAAAATATTTGAAGACATTATAGTCAAAACCTGCCCTAACATGGGAAAGGAAATAGCCACCCAAGTCCAGGAAGTGCAGAGAGTCCCATAGAAGATAAACCCAAGGAGAAACACACTGAGACACACAGTAGTCAAACTGGCAAAAATTAAAGACAAAGAAAAATTATTGAAAGCAGCAAGGGAAAAATGACAAATAACATACAAGGGAACTCCCATAAGGTGAACAGCTGATTTCTAAGCAGAAACTCTACAAGCCAGAAGGGAGGGGCATGATATACTTAAAGAGATGAAAGGGAAGAACCTACAACAAAGATTACTCTACCTGGAAAGGATCTCATTCAGATTTGATGGAGAAATTAAAGCTTTACAGACAAGCAAAAGCTAAGAGAATTCAGCACCACCAAACCAGCTCTACAACAAATGCTAAAGGAACTTCTCTATGTGGGAAACACAAGAGAAGAAAAGGACCTACAAAAATAAACTCAAAACAATTAAGAAAATTGTCATAGGAACATACATATCAATAATTACCTTAAACGTGAATGGATTAAATGCTCCAACCAAAAGGCACAGGCTTGCTGAATGGATACAAAAACAAGACCCATCTCTATGCTGTCTACAAGAGACCCACTTCAGACATGGGGACACATACAGGCTGAAATTGAGGGGATGGAGAAAGATATTCCATGCAAATGGAAATCAAAAGAAAGCTGGAGTAGCTATACTCATATCAGATAAAATAGATTTTAAAATAAAGAATGTTATAAGAGACAAGGAAGGACACTACATAATAATCAAGGGATCAATCCAAGAAGAAGATATAACAATTATAAATATATATGCACCCAACATAGGAGCACCTCAATACATAAGGCAACTGCTAACAGCTCTGAAAGAGGAAATCGACAGTAACACAATAATAGTGGGGGACTTTAACACCTCACTTACACCGATGGACAGATCATCCAAAATGAAAATAAATAAGGAAACAGAAGCTTTAAATGACACAATAGACCAATAGATTTAATTGATATTTATAGGACATTCCATCCAGAAACAGCAGATTACACTTTTTTCTCAAGTGTGCACGGAACATTCTCCAGAATAGATCACCTCTTGTGTCACAAATCAAGCCTCAGTAAATTTAAGAAAATTGAAATCATATCAAATATCTTTTCTGATCACAATGCTATGAGATTAGAAATGAATTACAGGGAAAAAAAATTTTTAAAACATAAACACATGAAAGCTAAACAATATGTTACTAAATAACCAAGAGATCACTGAAGAAATCAAAGAGGAAATCAAAAAAACCTAGAGACAAATGACAATGAAAACACGACGATCCAAAACGTATGGGATGCAGCAAAAGCAGTGCTAAGAGGGAAGTTTATAGCTACACAAGCCTACTCAAGAAACAAGAAAAATCTCAAATAAACAATTTAACCTTACACCTAAAGGAACTAGAGAAAGAAGAACAAACAAAACCCAAAGTTAGCAGAAGGAAAGAAATCATAAAGCTCAGAGCAGAAATAGAAACAAAGAAAACAATAGCAAGGATCAATAAAACTAAAAGCTGGTTCTTTGAGAAGATAAACAAAATTGATAAACCATTAGCCAGACTCATCAAGAAAAAGAGGGAGAGGACTCAAACCAATAGAATTAGAAATGAAAAAGGAGAAGTTTCAACAGACACTGCAGAAATACAAAACATCCTAAGAGACTACTACAAGCAATTCTATACCAACAAAATGGACAACCTGGAAGAAATGGACAAATTTTTAGAAAGGTATAACCTTCCAAGACTGAACCAGGAGAAAATAGAAAATATGAGCAGACCAATCACAAGCACTGAAATTGAAACTGTGATTAAAAATCTTCCAACAAACAAAAGTCCAGGACCAGATGGCTTCACAGGTGAATTCTATCAAACATTTAGAGAAGAGCTAACACCCATCCTTCTCAAATCTTCCAAAAAATTGTGGAGGAAGGAATACTCCCAAACTCATTCTATGAGGCCACCATCACCCTGATACCAAAACCAGACAAAGATACTACAAAAAAAAAAAAAAAAAAAAGTACAGACCAGTATCACTGATGAATATAGATGCAAAAATCCTCAAGATAATACTAGCAAACAGAATCCAGCAAGACATTAAAAGGATTATACACCATGATCAAGTGGGATTTATCCCAGGGAGGCAAGAATTCTTCAATATATGAAAAACAATCAATGTGATGCACCATATTAACAAATTGAAGAATAAAAACCATATGATCATCTAAATAGATGCAGAAAAAGATTTGACAAAATTCAACACCAATTTATGTTAAAAACTCTCCAGAAGGTGGGCATAGAGGGAACCTACCTCAACATAATAAAGACCATATATGACAAACCACAGCAAACATCATTCTTAATGGTGAAAAACTGAAAGCATTTCCTCTAATATCAGGAAAAAGACAAGGATGTCTACTCTCAACATTATTATTCAACATAGCTTTGGAAGTCCTAGCCATGGCAATCAGAGAAGAAAAAGAAATAAAAGGAATACAAATTGGAAAAGAAGAAGTAAAACTGTCACTGTCTGCAGATGACATGATACTATACATAGAGAATCCTAAAGATGCCACCAGAAAACTACTAGAGCTAATCAATGAATTTGGTTAAGTTGCAGGATACAAAATTAATGCAGAGAAATCTGTTGCATTCCTACACACTAATGATGAAAAATCTGAAAGAGAAATTAAGGATACACTCCCATTTACCATTGCAACAAAAAGAATAAAATACCTAGGAATAAACCTACCTAGGGAGACAAAAGACCTGTATGCAGAAAACTATAAGACACCGATGAAAGAAATTAAAGATGCTACCAACAGATGGAGAGATATACCATGTTCTTGGATTGGAAGAATCAATACTGTGAAAATGACTATACTACCCAAAGCAACCTACAGATTCAATGCAATCCCTATCAAATTACCAATGGAATTTTTTATGGAACTAGAACTAAATATCTTAAAATTTGTATGGAGACAAAAAAGACCCCGAATAGCCAAGGCAGTCTTGAGGGAAAAAAACGGAGCTGGAGGAATCAGGCTACCTGACTTCAGACTATACTACAAAGCTACAGTAATAAAGACAATATGGTACTGGCACAAAAACAGAAACATAGATCAATGGAACAAGATAGAAAGCCCAGAGATAAACCCACTCACCTATGGTCAACTAATCTATGACAAAGGAGGCAAGTATACACAGTGGAGAAAAGACATTCTCCTCAATAAGTGGTGCTGGGAAAACTGGACAGCTTCATGTAAAAGAATGAAAGTAGTACACTTCCTAACACCATACACAAAAATAAACTCAAAATGTGTTAAACACCTACATGTAAGGCCAGACACTATAAAACTCTTAGAGGAAAACATAGGCAGAGCACTCTATGACATAAATCACAGCAGGATCCTTTTTGACCCACCTCCTAGAGAAATGGAAATAAAAACAAAAATAAACAAATGGGACCTAATGAAACTTCAGTGGTTTTGCACAGCAAAGGAAACCATAAACAAGACAAAAAGACAACCGTCAGAATGAGAGAAAATATTCGCAAACGAATCAATGGACAATGGATTAATCTCCAAAATATATAAACAGCTCATGCAACTCAATATTACAAAAACAAACAACCCAATCCAAAAATGGGCAGAAGACCTAAATAGACATTTCTCTAAAGAACACATACAGATGGCCAAGAAGCACATGAAAAGCTGATCAACATCACTAATTATTAGAGAAATGCAAATCAAAACTACAATGAGGTATCACCTCACACCAGTTAGAATGGGCATCATCAGAAAATGTACAAACAACAAATGCTGGAGAGGGTGTGGAGAAAAGGCAACCCTCTTGCACTGTTGGTGGGAATGTTAATTGATACAGCCACTGTGGAGAACAGCATGGAGGTTCCTTAAAAAACTAAAAATTGAATTACCATATGATCCAGCAATACCGCTACTGGGCATATACCCAGAGAAAACCATAATTCAAAAAGACACATGCACCCCAATGTTCATTGCAGCACTATTTACAATAGCCAGGTCATGGGAGCAACCTAAATGCCCATTGACAGATGAATGGATAAAGAAGATGTGGTACATATATACAATGGAATATTACTCAGCCATGAAAAGAAACGAAATTGGGTCATTTGTTGAGACGTGGATGGATCTAGAGACTGTCATATAGAGTGAAGTTAAGTCAGAAAGAGAAAAACAAATATCGTATATTAACGCGTATGTGTGGAACCTAGAAAAATGGTACAGATGAACTGGTTTGCAGGGCAGAAATAGAGACACAGATGTAGAGAACAAACCTATGGACACCAAGTGGGGAAAGCAGTGGGGGGGGGATGGTGTGATGAATTGGGCGATTGGGATTGACATGTATACACTGATGTGTATAAAATTGATGACTAATAAAAAAATAAAAGACACACACATGCACAAATAGACAATAGAATAAAAAGTGAAAGGTAATGATGATTAGCTCATGTATCATACTTGCTACATGCCAGGCACTACACCAAATACAGTGTGTACATTGACTCACTTATGTCTAACAACCTTGAAGTGATTATTATTATTCCTGTTCCACCCAGGGAAACTATAGCATGGAGACATTAAGCAAATTGTCCAAAATCATGCAACTAATAAATGGCTAAGCTAGGATTTGAGTCCAGGTAGCAGTGCCAGACTTTGTGTACTTAACAACAATGATGACGTCTGGTAGAAAAAGGCAAAGGATATAGCAAAAGGAGGAGATGTATGGGAATAAACTTAGATGTAAGCAGGTGAATCAAGCAGCATGATAAATGGACTCACTTTGATTTATATTGAGTTTATAGGTAATTTGAAGATAGAGAATTCCTATAAAATTTTGAAGAGTGATTAAACACACTTACAGATTTCTGAGTTTAAAATGTGTTCCTCATGATGAAATTATAGGTTAATTGAAAGCCAGAGAATTAGGGGAATTTGGAAAGCATCTTAATAGTTAATAGTTAATTTTACTTAAGAGTGCAAGTAAAATTCAGCAGTGAGAATGTTACACCTTGTGTTCTTCAGGGGGAAGTAACGATGTTTGATTACCAATTAAAGACCTAAGCCTTCCGCACCTTTGAGAATGTATGTGCATCCTCAAATTCTTAACTGGAACTCACCCCCCACCCCCGCACCCAAAGTCATCCTCAAATATTAGCTCCATCCTGAAGTCTTCCTTCCTTCATTTAATAAATGCAGGGATTATTTCCTCTGGATTTTCACAAAAGTATTTTGTTCACAACTCTGTCTTAGTGGTTATCATTGTATAGGCGCCCCCTGCTTTTTTAAAGTTTGCTTTATGCCACTTTGCTTTTATCAAAGACCTACATTGATACCTGTTTTTCTAACTGAAGAGGGTTTTTGTTTTTACAAAAAAAGGCAAAAAGAGGAAATAGCATTTGTTTTGCAGCAAGACACCACAAAGGCAGGGCTCACCCCAAATGCTGCAGGATTCGCCCCACCAAGTTCCCTCCCTGGGGACTTATTAAACACTCAGCATCTCAGCAGCATCTCAGTCCAGCATAGCTTTGGACTATGTCCGTGAGAATCTGTGCTTGATCTGGATTTATTTCGTGCATCCGTTAGCAAGATACGTCCTACGGTAATTGCTGCTTCACTTTATGCCATTTCAGCTTAGGAAAGCTTTCATAGGCAAGCTCCACTTTTAGATACTGGGGAAACCTGTATGGACATTATCTGTAAATGTGTGCAGGTCATCCTGTAGTGCACTATTTGGATATCCCTTCAGGACTGAGACACTTATTCTTCCAGTTGAGACAAGGTTTGCCTGTTGACAACTTACAACTGTATCCCTCTCAGTGAATTGCTTTCAGCAGAATGGTACTGCCTCACCTTCTTCCCCAGGGAATCTCACATTCAATAACTGTTTGATGCAGGAGTACAAAGGCCTGGCCCCTTTGCTCCAACTGGGGATAACCCTGAAGGGACAGCTGAGCTTCAGAACTCCCTGGGGGATTGACTAAGTTTGCTGTTGCAACTGCACTATAGTTCAGTTTCACCTTCTGCCCAGTGCTGCGTCACAGTTGTAACCAGAGCACTCTCATAAATCTGATGCATACAGATTTCTGGTTTCTTGAAGAAGCAGATCTTAACCATGTGTCTGTCTTTACCATTAGAACTGTGCTTTTAGAAGGAAAAGACATTTCCTTTTTTCCATGGAATAACTTGTATGTAGCTAACATTTTGGGTGCCTGCTATGGCTTAAGTGCAATGATCTATAATTTTTATTACAACTCTTGAGTTAGGTAGTACCATATTTCAGTGATGCTAAGATCCATTGTTTATAAGAAGCTTAATCAATTTGTAACACTATTAAAGATGAAATATGGGGGCTTCCCTGGTGGCGCCGTGGTTGAGAATCTGCCTGCCAATGCAGGAGACACGGGTTCGAGCCCTGGTCTGGGAAGATCCCACATGCTGCGGAGCAACTAGGCCCTTGAGCCACAACTACTGAGCCTGTGCATTTGGAGCTTGTGCTCCGCAACAAGAGAGGCCGCGACAGGGAGAGGCCCGTGCACGGCGATGAAGAGTGGCCCCCGCTTGCCACAACTAGAGAAAGCCCTCACACAGAAACGAAGACCCAACACAGCCAAAAATAAATAAATAAATAATTTTTAAAAAAGATGAAATATGATTGTATAACAGATCACAGCCTATGATATCCATACAAGTACATATAAATATGTATTTTTATTTTTCACTTTTGATTTTTTTCATTTGAACTCTCCCTCATTGTCAGTATAAACAATCATCTGAATGTGTTCAACTTTTAGGAATCATCAGTGATACACTGACATTCATAATTCAGTCCTATGATTTTGATTGATTTAGCACCTTTCAAATGAATGACAAAATTCAAGAGCATGTTTAAAATGCAGGAGGTTTCACTGCATTTTTTATATCATGAGATTTGTACAATTGGCTCCTTAATGGAAACCATGCTTTCCTGAAATTTAAACACTACATTGGAAAAATCAGATTACTTATATTGGATAAATGAATGAATGAATGAACGAGTAAATTGATTAAAATGAACTTGAGGGGTTCAAGACAGAATACCATCTAAACATACTTCAAACCAATGCATTGTGATGTTTAAGTTCAATTCCCTATAATGTTAGAAGAAAAATAATGTCACGGATTGCTAGAGAATTGACATTAGTCTGGTGACATAAAGAAGAGAAAAAAGGGTGATAAAAGTTAAATGTAGTATTGGAGACATTGAGAAATATGGGCTGAACAAAGAGCAACTTAGCAGGCCAAATAGAATGGTGTGTACTAAGGAATATTGAGATCTATTTGCAAGTTTGTGTGTATTAAATTCAAACATATGAAAATTAGCTATCAACTTGGAACCTCTGGAGGTCATGAAACTTGTATATTTTTTAAATGCCTTGGTCTTACCTGAAAGGAAAGAAAACTCCAATCATCAGAAACTCATGACTTCGCCTCTGGGGATTTAAAAGTTAGCTATTCCAGCAGGAAACACATGGATGAGGGTCCTTAGGCAATGACTTGTTTTGAACTGTGACAGATTATATTGCTGGCATTAATCAGGCATGTGTATCACGATGCCTGCACAACTGCTTAAGGCCATGAGGCTTTATTTAAAAAACCATAAGTGAACATTTAGTTTACTTTTTTACTTATTTCAAATACTTATCATTAAAGGACATAGTTTCCTAGTAGAATCATTTTACTATTTCAACATGAATTTTAGTAATGATTTTTTTAAAAGATGGTTTTATGATTCCTAAGAGTTCAATGAAAATAGCTTTGTAATCTTGTCCAATTCTACTTATAAACTTTGAATTCAAAATCAATATAGACTTTTGCTAGGTATGACTACTTAATATTTATCAGGAGTATCTGCGTGGTCAGGCACCATGTGTATTCTTGCTGTGAGAAATGATGTTAAGTATATTATCATACTGTGAAAAAATATATATATACCTGGAGATTATTGTTATTTATCATTTTTCATGCCTTTAATTTAAACATACTAAAATATGAGCTCATAGAAAATATAGCTATTTTTATATAATTACATATGAATTAATTCAGCACAGTATAAAGTAGCCTAGTCAATAAAACAAAATCATTTCCCTGAACCCCTGTTCAGCTTTTAGCAGAATACAGACACTTGGTGAAGTGTGAGAATTACACAAATTGATTCTGTATTCCTGAGTCTATGTAATATCTACTAGATTTTAGGAGATAGCTTAATGAGCAGACAAGTTTAAACTAGTGGATAAGTGAAGCAAAATGGCATTCAATTCCAGCTAGACTTGGATAAGCAAAGACTGTCAGAGATCATGGTTTTAAATAATGATTCAAAGTTCATTTTAATTTTTGTCAAAACTTTTCTAGTGTTTAAGATAAATCTTTGATAACAGACCCTAAACAAACATAAATTTTAATCAGTTCTCTCCCTGGAAATATTGGGAGTAAGACTCACTGAAGATTATATAGGGGCCTTGCCATCCATGTACCCCTTTATGTGATGAGGAAAAATGTTGCTTCTTTGTACGCTTAACCACCATGCCCTACAACCAAGGAAAGCATCATCATCACATCATCATCATCATCAACAACAACGTAGCAATAAAATCACACCATAAAGGAGAATTCCCAACAGGCTATGTATCTACTCTCAAAATCAAAAAAATAATTTCCAGAGGCTCAAGAAAACATCTTGAATCTTTCAAATTTATTCTCCCTTTACGTTCACTTATGGACACGAGGAGAATCTTCTCCAGTTTTAACTAGTGTCCATAAATAGCCTCACTGCTTGGGAAAATATCAAGGATATTGTAGGAACCAACTGAAGTACAATTATGTGAGAAAGCACCATCATAATGATAGCTGGAAAATCGCAAACTGAATATTAACCAGTGCATTTCTACATAACCCATTGCCAAAATAATTAAAACAGGAATTAGATATCTTAAACTTTTTACTTTGAAATAATTGTAGATTCACAAGCAGTTGCAAGAAGTAATACAGAAGGATCCCATGTATCCTTTACTTAGTTTCTCCCAGTGGTAACATCTTGTAAAATTAAAGTAAAATATTACAACCAGAATATTGACATTGATAAAGTCAAGATACAGACAATTTCTTTCCCTGCAAGGCTCCCTCATGTTGGTGTTTTATAACCAATCCATTTCGGTCCTGTCCCTTACCCCTCCTTAACCCTTGGCAACCAATAATCTATTTTTTTATTTCTATAATTCTGTCATTTGAAGAATGTTACATAAATTGAATCATGCAGTCCATAATCTTTTGAGATTGGCCTTTTTTTTTTCATACAGGATAATCATTTAGGTTGTTCTGTATATCAATAATTTGTTCCGTTATATTTAGTTTTCCATGGTATAGATGGACGACAGTTGGTTTAACTAGTCACTCACTGAAAGACATCTGCTTTTTCCCTCCATTTTTTAGCTATTATGAATAAAACTGCTATTAAACATGTATGTGCTGATATTGTGTGAATATAAGTTTAAATTTCTCTGGGATAAATGGTCTAAGAGTGCATTTGCTGGGTTCTATGGGAGTTGCTTGCTTAGATTTTTAAGAAACTACTAAATTGTTTTACACAGTGACTGTATCACTTTATATTCCCACCAGAAATGTATGAGTGATCGAACTTCTCCGCATCTTCACCAGCATTTGGTGTTGTCACTACTTTTTATTTTAGCCATTATAAGTATATAGTGATAGCTTAATCTGTAGTTTATACCTGTAGTTCATATTTGCACTTCCCTAATGGTTAATGATGTTGAATAACTTTTCATGTGCCATCTGAATATTCTTTTTGTTGAAACATTTTCATGTCTTTTGCCTATTTCTAATCTAATTATTATCATTATTATTATTGAGTTTTGAGAGTTTTTTTATATGTTTTGGATACTCATCTTTTGCTGGATTGTGGTTTGCAAATATTTTCTCCCATTTTTTTAGCTTATTTTTTCATCTTTTTTATCATGGTTTTTCTCAGAGCAAAAGTTTTTGATTTTGATGAGATCCAGTTAATCAAATTTTTCCTTATGAATTGTGTTTCTCATGTCAAAGAGTAATTTGATAGTGGAGAAATCTGACAACTGTTATCTCAGCCAGTTTATCCAAGTCAGAATCAATAATGGTGAGACATGTTGATAGTGTGTACCCTTGATAATGATATGATGAAAATTGTACTTTATGTCTGTGGTTTCTCTCCTCAAAAAAAACACAACTAAGTCTTACCATGTGAAAAATACCAGACAAATTCCAACTGAGAGACGTTCTGCAAAATACCTGCCAAGATCATCTGAAACAAGGAAATTCTGAGAAATTGTCACAGCCAGGAGGAAACTAAGGAGACTATTGAATGTGGTGTCCTGGATGGGAATATGGGACAGAAAAAATTCATTAGGTAAAACTAAGGAAATGTGAATAAAGCATGGACTTTAGTTGATTATAGTCATAGTACCATACTATAGAAAGATGTTCATAATAGGGAATTCTAAGTGTAGGTTATGAAAACTCTCTATGCTATCTCTACAATATATCTGTTAATCTAAAACTGTCCTAATATATATAGTCGAAGAAATACATATTTTTTTCAGCTCTGTCCACTGAAAATGCCTAGAAACAATGAACAACCCAATAACAAGAATCACTCTAGTGGCCGGTGGGGCAGGAGTTACAGATAAAAAAAGTTGTCTGTGTTTCAATAATTGTTAAAATTGTGTGATGAGTAAATCAAATTCCCTTTATTATTCTACTTTTGTTTGTGTTTGAAAATTCCAAATTTAAAAATTAAAGAGCATGCATAGACCTTAAAACAGCAATATTGCTGAATGAATATTGTCTTTTATAACCTGAGGTAGTTATACCTGTACGTAGCTGAACCAATATCATCTACACATTGAATAGGTATAGCCACTAACCCACTAGCATCCACCCATTCCCAGGCATGTAGGAGAAACCAACCAGTCTCTCTTGGGGACAATGACTTGTGAATCAAATTTATTTTAGCTAATGAATCATTACAGTCACAATGATTTTCAAGGAAGGCATTATGTCCAGAGAAGTACTGAAGCCTGCTTCTACTGGGTGGTTTTCTTGGTTAACCTTTTTATAGAAGCATAATAATCTTCAAGACTAATCTCTTCCTTTTTATTCTGTAGTCAGAAGTTTGCTTTTCGCAGACAAAATATTTAAGTACAATGAGCTATTTTATAAATGTGAATACAGATGGCACCAGGCACAAGGTTGACAAATTGTGTTTTGACTGTTGTTGCAGCCATATATAAATGTATATACCTCATGGCCAGGGAGCATGCTTGCTGAGGGCTAGAATCAAGAGTTGAAAAAAAAAAAGTTGCTCAGCATCCTGCATAAGTGCCAACGAGCCCATCACAGCTTCTCATTGACTCTTTTTTTCTTTTTTCTTTGAAGTATATTTGACTTACAATATTGTGTTAGTTTCACGTGTACGGCAAAGTGATTGTTTTATATATTTTTTCAGATTATTTTCCTTTATAGGTTATTACAAGATATTGAATATAGTTCCCTGTGATAAACAGTAAATCCTCATTGCTTATCTATTTTATGTAATTTGTTATCTGTTAATCCCATACTCTTAATTTATCCCTCCCCCCTTACCTCCCTTTCCCCTTTGGTAACTATAAGTTTGTTTCTGTTTTGTATGTAGATTCATTTGAATTGTTTTTTAGATTCCACATATAAGTGATATCATATAATACCTGTCTTTCTCTGTCTGACTTACTTCACTTAGTATGATATTCTCTAGCTCCATCCATGTTGCTGCAAATGGCAATATTTCATTCCTTTTTTATGGCTGAGTAATATTCCATTGTATATATACATTCATCTGTCAATACACATTTATGTTGCTTCCATGTCTTGGCTACCTTAAATAGTGCTGCAGTGAACAATTGGAGTGCATGTATCTTTTCGAATTATGGCTTTCTTTGGATATATGCCAAAGAGTGGGTTTGCTGGATCATATGGTAGTTCTATTTGTAGTTTTTTATGGAGCCTCCATACTGTTTTCCATAGTGGCTGCACCAATTTACATTCCCACCAACAGTGTAGGAGACTTCCCTTTTCTCTACACCCTCTCCAGCATTTGTTGTTTATAGACATTTTTGTCTCATTGATTCTTTTACTTAGGCACCAGCCTCTTTCTGCTCCTGTTGCCTCATATTTGACTCATATTTTAAGATTATTCACTTTTCCTTAGTGTTTTACTGTGGAATTTTCAAATATATTTAAAAACAGAGAGGGTATATTGATCATTCAATTTTACATATTATCAATGCCAGCCAATCATTTTTATCTATAACCCCTGCCACAGTGGGCACTAAGGGTACATGTTGATATGACTTGGTCATTTCTCTCAGACTTTTTAGTGATCAGAGCTAAGAATTTTTTCAGTTCATTGCAGAGTCAGCCTAAGAATTCAACCTGTAAGCCTGGGGAAAAAAATTGCATGAGACGTCAGTGATTGGTTTGGGTGTCAGGAAAATTTCGTGAAAAAAGAAGTTCCCATTTCACGTTATTAAGTGTTTTACCTTTAAAGAAGTGCCACTCCAAGAAAAAATTCCTTTGTTCCTTCACATTTAATGTTATGTTGTCTCTATTAGGTTTCTTACAGTGTTTTCTGCTTTTTAGTATTTATGCTCAAAATGCAATTTTCAAAAAAACCCTAGCAAACAAGAATACAAATGAATTTTAAAAATAGCAAACAAGAATACAAACAAATCCCTCCATTCCTACCAGCATGAACTTTCAATTTCAGAAATGCCTTTTGCGTACAGTTCTTCATATGTAAAGAAGACCTATGAGGTCAGATAGTACAGATTTTCTATTTTTCACATCACTGAACTTACAAAACTACAGACTCCCATTTTATTAACATGTTAGAGAAAAAACACTCTCTCTTTCCTACTCATTCTATTTTCATAAGGGTTGCCTTTCTTTTGCAGTCCACTGAAATAGGAAAACCATGTTCCTTTACCATATCACTATATACTAGCATGCAGGCACACAAACTCTACTATAGTGTGACAGAAACACACTAAAATCCCCCATCATAATGCAAACCTGCAAGTGAAGATTGCACAAACAAAAACTGGCAGACAAACTTGCACAATAAGGTTAGTTTGACAAAGCTATATATATTTCTACATGTTTTTGTGATTTACATGTCTGATGATTTCTTCCCCAAATGCTTTGAATAAGGTGTTTCAGACTTATAAAATTATTAGTCTTCTCATTCCAATTCTGACTTTGGAATGAAAGTTTCAATTATATGTAACATTTATTTCCTAAAATTTTAATAATATACTTAAAAATAAAAAAACCTTCACACCTAGTGGTCCCACTGAATTGGAATTTGAGGTTGAAAACTGGCCATTGGAGTCCCTCAGGGTACCAAACCATCTGGCAGAAAAAGGAATGCT
The DNA here is from genome assembly GCF_949774975.1 of Lagenorhynchus albirostris. Taxonomy (NCBI): domain Eukaryota; kingdom Metazoa; phylum Chordata; class Mammalia; order Artiodactyla; family Delphinidae; genus Lagenorhynchus; species Lagenorhynchus albirostris. Next base: position 113,463,756 of record NC_083098.1, on the reverse strand, counting down.
CTACTGGCTTGGGGAAAGTTTTCCCAATTACGAAAGAGAAATGTGATTGCTGCTACCTGATGTGGCTATAGAGAAATCTGTTCGTCTGTCCAGAATCTAGGATTATTTCTAGGGCAACTCTAGGATTTTCATTGTACAATAGAAACATAATGTCAGGTTCTCCAAAGATGTAGGTTTTGGGTTTTTTTGACAGGTAAAAAAATGCCACCCAGCTTGAGCTATGGCTGCCAGCAAAGGGGAGGTAGAATTGATGGTGGAAACAAGGATTTTAAAGACCAGTTGTGGCCTCATAACCAATTGCAGAAGTGAGAGCAGCAGTGGAATTTTTCTTTTCATATTATTATGTATACATGTATATATTGACCATTATCTCATCCCTTTTTCTTTCCCATATTGTTTTTGGGTGGTAAACAACTTTAAAACTTAGTCTTTCTACTACATAATGATAACGTTGGATTATGATTAAACTAAAATGTGTTAATACCACAGAGGGACTATTGGGAGTGTGTCTTCCGATTTGGAGGAGAAATGAATGTCTTCATTTGTATTAAAATTAATTGCACCGGGATTCCCTGGTGGCGCAGTGGTTGAGAGTCCACCTGCTGATGCAGGGGATACGGGTTCGTGCCCTGGTCCGGGAAGATACCACATGCCGCAGAGCGGCTAGGCCCGTGAGCCATGGCCGCTGAGCCTACACGTCCGGAGCCTGTACTCCGCAATGGTAGAGGCCACAACAGTGAGAGGCCCGCGTACCGCAAAAAATAAAAAATTTTTTTTAAAAAATTGCACCTTATTGCCAAATTGATGTTATTATTGTTGCTATGATGAAATTTTTGTTATTTATTATATGTAAGCTCAGATATGAAAGAGAGTATTTTGACCCGTAAGAAGGGTGTCTCATGGCTAAGTACCATCTTTTGAAGCTCCCTCTCAGAGGTCTACACACAGTATCCACAGGGCCCCTTTTCTCTTTAGTTTCCATAATCCTCGGAGTGGTTATTACTTTTGGCAGTAACTCACCTCTGAGTTTCTTCAGCATCCATTTATGGCTTTTCCACCATCTGACACCTGGGTAACCAATTTTCTATATTAAATCACTTGTGTGTAAAATTCCATGGCTGGTTTCAATTAGGAAATAATGAATCACTGATAAATATACCCACATTGATGAAAATTCTCTCTGAAATATATTTTAGTAAAATTTCATGTCTTTAACTATATCCTTAGGCATATTGATAAAATCATAAATTCTATTTTTTAGCAATGCCTGAAGCAAGTGTATTTAAATGAATACCTACTTTTTAGTCATCCAGTTATACTAAAATTGCTCAATATTCTGGGAAGATCCTTCCATGAAGCTGATCTTAGAACAACTCCTTGAGTTACAAAATGTCATTAGTTTCTTTATATCACATCTAGGTTTTAACCAAGAATTATATTACCCAACTCAATTATCTTCCTTTATTTGCCTAACTCAATTGCAAATAGTTTTGTTATTCTCCCCATCCCCAAAATATCTATATGCAAAAAAAAGGAAGAAATAATTTCATAACTTACCAAAGTTACCATTTTGAAGATAATACAAGTTGTGCAGATGTGTGTCTGTAGTATGTATGTGTGTGCTCCTTTTCATTTATAATTTTAAATTAAAGTTGGAATTTAAAGTTTAAATTTATTCTGTATAACTTCCATTATTGGAGCTTCTCCCTTGTGAACATCCCCCCTCATACACATAAAAAGATATTTTAAACATTGAGACAGCTTATATAACCCTTCTCTTCTTTAGATTAAGCATTGTTTTACTTCCCTTAATTATTATTATTATTTTTGGTAAAGGATTTTTTACTGTGGCAAAATATATTGGTTTGGCCAAAAAGTTCATTCATCTTGGGTTTTCCATAACATCTTACAGAAAAACCTGAATGAACTGTTTGGCCAACCCAACACATAACATAAAATTTGCCATTTTAACTATTTTTAGTGACATTAATTATGTTTACAATGTTGTGCAAATATCATCACTATTTCCAAAACTTTTTCATTACCCTAAACAGAAACTTTGCAACAATTAAACAAGAACTCTCTATTTCCCCCTCTAACCAGATTCTAGTAACCTCTAATGTACTATTTATCTTTATGAATTTGCCTAGTCTACATATTTCATTTAAGTGGAATTAAACAATGTTTATTCTTTTGTATATAGCTAATTTCACTTTGCATAATGTTTTCAAGGTTTATCCATGTTGTAGCATATATCAGAACTTCATTCCTTTTTATGGTTGAAAAAGATTCTATTGCATGTACATACCACATTGTGTTTATCTATTCATCTGTTGATGGACACTTGGGTTGTTTCCACCTTTTGGTTATTGTGAATAACGTTGCAATAGACATTGATTATAAGAACGTTTTGAATTCCTATTTTCAATTCTTTTGGGTATATACTCAGGAGTAGAATTGCTGGGTCATATGGTAATTACATGTTTAGCTTTTTCAGGAGCTGTCAAACTATTTTCCACAGTAACTGCACCATTTTACATTCCCAGTATCAATGTTTGAGGGTTCTAACTTCCAAGATCATAAAGTTTTAAATACAAATTAATTAAATACCACAGTTAAAAGCCAAAAGGAGTCAAAATGAATTGAAATAAGTTTATGATGATTATAAGTTATTAAAATTAAATATTAGAATATAAACAGAATGAAAATAAAGAATGGAAACATTTATGTTTCATATAAACATTAAAAAAAGATTGTTTAGCTTTATTAACAAGGGAGAAATGTCAAGGCAAAAAATTACCTAAGAACAGATGTTAAAAAAAATTGTAAAAGTCAATCATACTTCAGTAAAAAAAGAAAAAGAAAAGGTGTTAAAATTTACTGCAAAGATATAATAATTCTAAATTTGTACAACCCAATAATATAGTCTTAAAAAAGGTGTAAAGCAAATACGATAAAAGCCAAAAGGAGAAATAGACAAATCTACAATCATTGTGGGGGGTTTTCTATGCAACTCTCAATAACAGATAAGAACGTGTAGACCAGGCTTTGTGGAAGTTCATATGACCAAAAATGTTTGACTATCTTGGGGAAGGGGCGGCATTTGCAGTTCCATATGAATTTGAGGACTGGCTTGTCCATATCTGCCAAAAAGGCCACCGGAATTTTGTTAAGGATTGCATTGAATCTTAATTGCTTTGGGTTGTCTTATTGTTTAACAGTACTGTCTTCTGTTCTATGACTTGGGATGTCTTTCCATTTACTTAAGATTTATTTAATTTCCTTTAGCAGTATTTTGTAGTTTTCAGTATAGTGTTCAGTCTTTCACCTCCTTGGTTAAATTTATTCTTAAGTATTTTATTATTTTAGATACTGTTGTAAATGAAATCGTTTTTTAAATTTTGTTTTCAGATTTCATTGCTGTTACATAGAAACAGAACAGTTTTGTGTGTTAATCTTGTATTCTGCAACTTTGCTAAACTCTTATTAGCAGTTCTATTAGCTTTGTTGGTGAATTATTTGGGATTTTTTATGTACAGGGTCATGTTATCTGTGAAAAGAGATAGTTTTACTTCTTCTTTTCCAAGGTAGATGCCTTTTATTTCTTTTTCTTGCTTAAGTACTCTGGTTAAAACATCCAGTACACTGTGGAATAGCACACAGTGAATGCAGGCATTCTTGTCTTGTTCCAAAATTTAAAGGAAAGCTTTCAGTCTTTCACCATTTAGTGTGGCTTAGCTGTAAGCTTTTTATAAAGGTCTTTTATAATTTTGAGGAAAATTCCTTCTACTCTAGTGTTCAGAGTATTTTGTATTATGAATATATGTTGGATTTTCTTTTTCTATGTCAAATGGGATGATCATAATAGTTGGAGACTATGTTGTGGCGTTTGAAAAAATTTCATTCCTTTCTAAGGCTGGATAATATTCCATTGTATGTATCTATGTGTTCTTTATCCATTCATCTGTCAATGGATATTTGAGTTGCTTCCACTTCCTAGCTAGTGTGAATGGTGCTACTATGAACATGGGTGTCTTAATTGATTTTTGTAGTGTACCATTTTGATGGTCTTATCATTTCCTTTTGTGTATTTTTAAAGAAAATTTCTTACTGGTTAATGTAGTGATTACAACGAACCTCTTAAATTTATGATGGTCTAGTTTAAATTGATACAAGTTAGTTGAACTATCATACAAAAACTGTGCCACTGTATGTCTCTTTCATACCCACTTTATGTTGTTTTATCATAAATTGTGTCTTTATATAATTTGCTGATTAATATAGATTTACAACTATTTTTTTACATTTATCTTTTTAAATTATAAGAAATAGAAAGAAGAGTTACAAACCAAAAATAACATAATCCTGACTTTTCTATTTATCTCTGTTTTTACCCCTACTGGAGTTCTCTATTTCTTCATATGTCTTCAAGTTTGTCCTTTTATTTCAACCTGAAGAACTCCTTTTAGCATGTTTTGTCAGACAGATTTACTAGCAACAAACTCCCTCAGATTTGTTTATCTGAAAATATCTCATTTCTCCCTTTTTTTTTTGAATAGTTTTGACAGGTATAGGATTCCTGACAGACCTGGTTTCCTTTCTGCAGTTTAAAAATATCACCCACTTCATCAGACCTCCATTGTTTATAATGAGAAATCTGCTGTTTCCTTATTAAGAATATTTTGTACATGGTAAGTCACTTCTATCTTGCTGCTTTCAAGATTCTCTTTGTCTTTGGCTCTTGAAGCTAATTATGTCTTGATGTGGAACTCCTAGTGTTTAATTTTTATGGAGTTTGTTGAGTTCATTGGATATGTAGATTTGTGTCTTTTATCACAATTGGAAATGTTTTTCCATTATTTCTTTAAATATTCTTTCTGCTCCTCTATCCTCTCCTTCTGAAATTCCTATTATACATATGTGACCCACAGGTCTCAGGCTTTGTTCATTTCTCTTCATTCTTTTTTCTTTCTGGTCCACAGAGTGAATAATTTTAGTTGATCTATCTTCAAGTTTGCTAATTTGTTTTTCTGCTTGCTCAAATCTTCTATTTAAATCCTCTAGCAAGTTTTTCATTTCACTTCTTGTACCTTTCAGCAGAATTTCTATTTAATTTATTTTTATAATTTCTTTCTTTTTTTTATAGTCCACACTTTCTTTTCTTTGCATGGTTTATATTTTTTTTGTTTTTGAAAACGGAACATTTTTGAGTATTATAATGGGGGTAACTGAAAATCAGTTTGTTTCCCCCTCCCTAGAGTTTGTTTTTGTTGCCTACTATGTGCTGTAGCTCTTTGTTTAGTGTTTAGTGGTTTCTAAACTACTTTTGTAAAACCCATATTGTTTTCACATATGGCCTCTAAAACGTCTGTTTCTTTATCTTGTGTTTTGCTAGTTTTTTTCACATAAATTTATTTGGCTTCTAAAGAGAGAGAGAGAGAGTGAGAGAGAGAGAGTGAGAGAGGAAACAAAGGAACGAAAGAAAGAAGGAAAACTCAGTCTTCACAGATTGGCTCTGTGCTGTGTCATTCCTTTAATGCTTAGCCAGACTGTTTACAACACTGCTTTAGCCTTCACTTCCTGCTTGCTGTGAGCTTAGAGGTAAGCCAGAGGGAAAGCTTAGAGTCTTCTCAGGGCTTTTCTGAGCATTCGTCCTTCCCTGAGCATGTGTGATGCTTTCTAAGTTCCTAAATCTATGCAGGCACTTTTGAAGGCCCTAATTTCCCACTGAAAGTCTCTGTTTAGCTTTTCCTCCCAGGATTTCAGCACTCTATTGTTTGTCGCAATTATAATCTTTTGCTCTGAGCAGCTGCTGAATAATTCTTTGCCTTAGGTTGTTTTTGAGGAATGCCACTGCTTTTCCACCACTAACTTTTCTTAGGGAGTTCTGAGTTAGGCAAAAAAAAGGTAAGTGCCTTTCATCAGTCCTTCAGGTAACCATCATACATATTAGAACAGATAAACATAAACACAATTCTTTGAGAAAAAGGTCTGCTTTGCTTCTTCTGGAATCAAGAACCAGGATTACACACTGGGAATATAGGCTGCCATCTCCAAGACTGCCACATGGATACCAGGGAGGGGATGGGGCAAGGACAAGTAAAAATGTCACAAAGCTTTCCTAATGTTTTTAAGTTGTCTTTTCTTGAAGCATTCTCGGGGCTGTTGTAAACTTTTGACTCTTTTCCAGAATTCTGACAAAGTTGATTCTAACCGTTTTTACTGGATTTTTAAAATTCTTCTGTGTTGAGATGGCCCCTTGGAGCTACCTGCTCCACCATTTTTGGTGATGTCTGATTTATGTGCTTCAAAAATGTGTGCTATATTTATAGTGGATCTGTAGTTTGTTACACAAATGCACTCATCAGAATCGTGACGTTTATTTCCCAGCTGGCAGGAATGTTGGCTGCAGATAGTTCCTAGATAAATCTCTCCCCTAGAATTTCTCTCAGCTGAGGGGAGAGCTCTCTTCCAAGATTAAACCTACCTGGTGGCAGTTCATATCTAATGACTGGTTAATAAGAAAGAACAAAGACTTAATCCTCTTTTCAGGACATTTGATGATCCAGGATAACTATGAAAGTTCATGACACCTGAAAAATCCTGTGGGATTGCTGAGCTTTTCTCACACTTTCATAGATATGGTTCCTTCTCAATAATTTCCACACACAGAATCTGAGGAATAGGGCATAAAACAATACTTAAATTCAAATGTTAAAATTAAAATAAAAAACTGAAGAAAATAAATTTAGTTTGTGCAAACTTGCACTTTTTACACCCTTCCTCATTTGTGATCATTACCAATTATTTTCCTAACTTCTTACAAATAATATCCAATGTTTTTATAAAAACTTCCTAGACTGCAGTTCATGTTATTTACCTTCTTTTTCTTTTTTAAAATAAGGGAGAATGACCTGTATTTGTTTTTTTTATAAATTTATTCCAAAATTCCTCAATGATTACTGATACAAGGCAGCATCTTATTTCTGTGTTCTTTCACCTCCTGGTAAGTAACTAGTTACTACATAAGAGTTAACCTTTTAGAGTTATGGATTTCAAAGTTTGCAGTGAAATTCCCCTTTATTTCCCCAAATAAAATCTTATGCCAAACATTACTATATGATAAAACAAGAGAAACTATTTGTTAGCATAATTTTATTTTTTAGCATAATTTTATCTTTTAAAGTCTGTTTCATTTTCTCATTCTGCAGCCAATTGATAAAAAGCATAAAGATATTTTGATTAATATAAACATTTGAAATAGGAGTTTATGGGTGTAGTGATAGGCTTATTTTAGCCTCAGAATTCACTTTATTTCTGTACTTTGGTTTTGTATATGCAGTGTTGAAATAACCATCACTCCTATTAATTCATAGTTTCAAATAGAAATAGAATTAAAAATTTTTTTTTACTGTGCGATGGCATGTTATGCTTTGTTTAAATAGATTAGTGGAATGTAGTATTCCACTTTTTTACTAAAACTATGCATGCAAAACCTAGGTAACCAAGTCAAGACAGAGTCTTGGAAGACCACACACCACCTTCTAGCTTCACAGTGTATCTGAGCCTCTGATAACTTGGGAAACAAACTGGACACACAATTAGCAATAGGGGAACTTAAAACAATTATATAAGATGGAGGAGTATTAAATGTGCCTATATAAAAAATTGAATTTCTATTGCTATTTATTGTTGAGAGAATTTACAATTCTGTGTTTCATTTACTGAATTAGAGTCTTCCATCTTATTCACTTAACTATACTTTCTCTTCAGCATTTTAAACACAGTTTTAAAAATATTCAGTGTGAAACACTAACATTTTAATGGGGGACATAATTTTCAAGAGTAAAAACAAAGTTTCAAGTATAAAAAAGTTTTTATTCTTTTCTTTCAGCTTTATTGAGATATAATTGCCATACAGCACTATATAAGTTTAAGATATACAGCATAATGACTTGACTTACATAAATTGGGAAATTGTTACTATAATAAGTTAATATCCATCACTTAATGTAATTACAAAAAATTTTTTGAAAAACCATAGTTCTAAACTCTTATAGACATAGTAAGGCAATACACTTTAAAGATGAACATAACAGTTTTATTACTAGACGTGATAGAATAAAAAGTTAATAAAGATTTAAATTTATTTGCTTTGTTGGATTGTATGCTCTCTGTGTGCCCAGTATGCAATGTAGCATTTGGCACCTGGTAGGTTTTCAAATAATTCTTATTGAATGTATAAATGAATTCAGGGTCTTTAAATAGGAATAATAGGATTTTTTTCAGAGATAAATAATTAATATATCTTATAACCACTGAATATTTAGCTAACAATTAAAATTCGATTTGTATTTTTTCTGACTTTGTTTCTAGACTACATGGCAGGGACCAGATAGGATTTTTACCACATTTAAAGATCTCATTGTGATGATCTAATTCGGGGGCCAGCAAACTGTGGCAAAGTGACCAAGGGACTGCCTGTTTGGGCAAACAAAGATACACTGGAAACTCCAACAACCCAAAATAAAATAAAATGTTATTTTATTATTTTTTTAAGTTAATTAATTTATATTTTGGCTGCATTGGGTTTTCATTGCTGGGTGTGGGCTTTCTCCAGTTGCAGTGAGCAAGGTCTACCCTTTGTTGTGGTTCACAGGCTTCTCACTGCAGTGGCTTCTCTTGTTGCAGAGCACAAGGCGCTCTAGGCGTGTGGGCTTCAGTAGTTGTGGCACATGGGCTCAGTAGTTGTGGCGCATGGGCTTAGTTGCTCCACGGCATGTGAGATCTTCCTAGACCAGGGCTCAAACCCATGTCCCCTGCATTGGCAGGCAGATTCTTAACCACTGCACCACCAGGGAAGTCCTAAAATGTTATTTTAAAAATAAGTTTAATTTTAGAGCAGTTTTAGATTTATGGAAAAGTTGTGAAGGTAATATAAAGAACAACCATGTACCATACAGCCAGTTTTATCAACTATTAATATTTTATATTAGTAGAGTGTATTTGCTAGAAGTAATGAACCAGTATTGCTACACCAAAATTAACTAAAGTTCATATTGTATTCAGAATTCTATAGCTTTTTCCTAATGTTCTTTTCTGTTCCAGGATCCCATTTAAAATACAATGTTACATTTTATTGTATGTCTTCTTAGGCTCTTCTTGTCAGAGACAGTTTCTCAGACTTTTCTTGTTTTTGATGACCTTAACGATTTTCAGGAGTACTGGACAGGTATTTTGTAGAATGTCTCTCCGTTGGGATTTGTCTGATGTTTTTCTCATGATTAGATGGAGGTTACATGGTTTTGGAAGGAAAACCACAGAGTTGAAGTGCCAGTCTCATCACATCTCATCTCATCACACACATTTCAAGGGCTGTTGATGTTGACGTTGATTACATAGCTTGAGGTCCTATTTGTCAGATTTCTCCACCATAAGATTTTTTTTTCTTTCCATATTGTTCTCTTTGAAAGAAAATCACTGTATACGGCCCACACTTACAGAGAGAAAGCTATGTTTCAAGGTTGGAATATCTACACAAATTCTTTGGAATTCTTCATGAGACATTTGTAAATTCTTTCCCCACTTATTTATTTATGCAATCATTTCTTTCTATCAGTGTGGACTCATGGCTATATAATTTATACTTTGATTTATGATCCAGTTTAGTTTGTTGCTCACATTTTTCCAGCTTTAGACATTGGGGTTCCTTCAATATGGTCATGCATTCCTTTGAAATACTCATCATTGTGGGCTTTTTGGATTTTTTAAAAGTACTTCCTGGCGTTTTATTGATAAAATGGTCCAGGTTCATTTTGTATATTTCTTCTCATGGTCCTAGAATTAGCATTTCTCCAAGGAATGTTTGTTTCTTTTATTGGGAAATGGTATTAGAAACCAAGATCTGAGTGCTAGGTATGCTTGATTCTACTCAGAGGTTATTGCTTCTAGGCCCTGTCAGTTAACAGAGAAAGGTGATAATATGTATGTATACTAACCCATGTATATACATATATCTATAAATATTTCTACGTATTACCATCTGTATCTGTAGTAAATAAAAATTAGTGTATTCTGATGTATCCGACTCTAGTTCATTACCACCTAGAACATTCTAGCTTTCTTCCTTTGCTCAAATATAACTTCCAACTCCAACAGTAAGAAATCTGGCTCCCACCACCTGCCACACATTTACTAAATTGTTCAATTCCAGTATACATGTATTGTGTTTTCAGAACCGTTAACCCACACTTCCGTGGGAAATAACTTTTTAAATTAGAGTATAGTTTTTATGTACAGTTCCTTTTGACTCTGCTTTTACAGATTACATTCATTTCCAGAGTTGCTTGGATCAGAACTTGATTGCCTTACACTCTTTATTGAAGGTGTTTAATACATTGGTAATACATTTAGATTTTCTTGTCTTATTCTGTATCCCATCCTGGGTTTTTCCAATCTTCTAATTGTTTTTTAACATGCATATTAAGGTATACTCTTTGTGCTGTAAATTTTTAGGGGTTTTGACAAATCTTAATGTCTTGTAAGTACAAGACATTTTATACCATTACATTATGCTACAATACCATTGCAATATCATACACAATAGTTTCACTATTATAAAAAAATCCCCTGTGCTTCACCTAGTTAGCCTTTTCCCTTTCCCCCTAAACTCCAGCAACCAACAATTTTTAACATCTCTATAGTTTTGTCTTTTCCAAAATGTCATATTATTGGAATCATATAATATGTAGCTTCTGCAGACTGGTTTCTTTCACTTAACAATATATATTTAGGAATCATCCATGTCTTTGTCTTACTTGATAGCTCACTTCATTTCATCATTGAATAATATTTTAGTGTATGGATGTACCATAATCTGCTTATCCATTCACCTATTGAAGGACATTTTGATGCTTCCAGTTAGGGGGGAATAAAGCTGCTCTAAACATTTGTGTGCAGACCTTTTATTTGGTTTTTATGATTTCTTACTGTTAAGTTTATGAATTATTTTTATATAAACAAATTATTATATACATGTTTTCCAAATATTTTCTCCAAGTCTGTGGTATGTCTTTTCATTAGCAGTGTCTTTCACAGCCCAAACAATTTTAATCTTAATAAAGTTCAACTTACCAAATTATTTCTTTCATGGCTTATGTTTTTGGAGTTGTATTTTAAAAATAATCAACAAACTGAAGGTCACATAGATTTTTCTACTACATTTTCCTCATGAATTTTTAGTGTTTTGCATTTTACATATATGATGTAAATTTTACATATATTTTACATATGTGACTATGATACATTTCGAGTTATTTTTGTGTAAGTTCTAAGGTTTGTGTCTAGGGGTTTTTTGTTTGTTTGTTTCTTGGCATATGGACATCCATTTGTTCCAACATCATTTGTTGAAAAGACTAGCTTTTCTTCACTGAAATCAGTGTCATTGCTCCATTGTTACAGATCAGTTGATTATACCTGTGTAGGTCTACTCCTGGCTGTTCTATTCTGTTACATTGACCTATACATCTATTCTTTCACTAATTCCACCTGTTTTGGTTACTGTAACCTTATAGTAAGTCTTGAAATTGCGTTGTGTAAAAACTCCAATTTTGTTCTTTTCCTTCCATATTATATTGGCTATTCTAGGTCTTTTACCTTTCCATATTAACTTTAGAATTGTTACATTAATATTCATGCAATAGCTTACTTGCATTTTGATGTGTTTCTGTTGAATTTATATTTCAAATTAGGAAGAACTGACATCTTAACAATATTAAGTCCACCAATGCATAAACATGGAATACCACTCCGTTTATTTAGAAACTTTGATTTATTTCACTAGTGTTTGATAGTTTTCTGCATATAGATTCTGCACTGCTTTACAGACTTAAGTATTTCATTATTTTGGGTGTATTCTAAATTGTATTTTTTTTAAAGTTAAAGTGCCAAGTGTTTATTGCTTGTATGAAGTGCCAAGTATTTATTGCTGGTGGCCTTGCTATACTCATTAGTTCCAGGAGGGTGTTTTTCTATTTTTTGGGTCATTTCTTTGGTTTTTCTACATAGACATTTATGTCACCTCTCAATAGAAACAATTTTATTTCTTCCTTTCCTATCTGTATAGTTGCTTTTCCCTATTCTTGTCTTATCACATTAGCTAGGACTACCAGTAACATGATAATAGTGATGAGAGAGGACATTATTGCCTTTGTCCCATAAACATCAGTGATGTATTATATAAGCTTCATCGTAACAAGAAAGCAAAAACCTATGGTCTATACACATACGTAAAGAGAAAGGAACAAAAACATATCACACAGAAAATCATCAAAACACAAAGGAAGCCGGAAAGTGTGGAATAAAGGAAAAAGGGAATTACAGAACAGCCAGAACACAATTAACAATATGGTAATTGTAAGTTCTAATAGCCATCTTCTTAAGAACTATGTTAAAAAACTCTGCATGAATTCCCCAGCCCCACCCCTTTAAAACTGCCTTACCTCATATCCTATGACTCCATTCTTGCTCATTACAGTCCAGCCATATTGGCTTTTTTGGTGTTTCTAAAAATCCAGTTATTTTCTTCCCTCAAACACTTTGTGCTCACTTCTGTTATCCATCTGGATGGCTACTTCCTTGTTCAAATGTCCCTTTTTCTTTCTTCCTCTTTGAGGATTACCCTCTTTACACTATTTAAAGCTGTCAAGGCTTCACAGCCCCTAGAACTCTCTTTCTTGTTTAATTTTTCTTTATAACAATTTAACTAGATAAATAATATATATATATCATAAATGAAATAAATAATATTTTATTTAGTATTTGTTTTGTTTTTTTATGCGGTATGCGGGCCTCTCACTGTTGTGGCCTCTCCTGTTGCAGAGCACAGGCTCCAGACATTCAGGCTCAGTGGCCGTGGCTCACGGGCCTAGCCACTCCGCGGCATGTGGGATCCTCCCAGACCGGGGCACAAACCCGTGTCTCCTGCATCGGCAGGCGGACTCTCAACCACTGCACCACCAGGGAAGCCCTAGTATCTGTTTTCTTGAAGTAACATGTAAGCTCCATGAAGGGAGAAAAATATTTTTTAATGTTTATTTTACTGCTACATCCATAGCACCAAAAATGGTGCACTTACAGAAGTTAATAATAAATATTTGTTGAATAAATGAACAAATAAGGAAATGAGAATAAACATGCACATATACACTAAGAGTTCAAATATATTCATGGAGATAGAAAATTATTTATTTCAAGTTTTGTACCGATACATGTATATATTTGCATACATATGTGCAAAAGTGTTGTTAAGATCAGCAGCTTTGATATCTTTAAGTCATATTCTGTGTAAATTAAACTGGTTACAATAATAATAATTTACATTCATATAGCATTGTATGATTTTTCAAAGCACTTTTCATATACTGTTTCTCCACTGGTATTATTGTTATAATTCCTCTTTTCATGTAAGAAAACCGAGACCTAGTTTCCTGCCAGAGGGAACTTATCAAATGAGTATCAAAGTCTAAAATTAACTCTAGGTTTTATTATTTAAGTCTATTTTTCTTTCTTTGACAAAGTGCGTTTGGTGTTTCTTTATTATTTGTCATAATTATAATTGTATAGTAAATTTCTATCAATTGCACAGGGTTAGTTGAAATATGTCACGTAAAAAAATACAAAATGATTCAGTGAGTAGGATTGACATGCTAAATAACTAAAAGTTTCATCAATTAAAAAGCTAAAGAAACCCTTATATAGTGAAATACTTCATCAATGCCTTTAGGAGGAGCTTTGCTCAGTGTCCCTAAGACTAAAACTAGGATAAATGATACTGCATTATCTCCTCCCTATACAAATTTTCATTCTTTCTAAACCTGACTGTATTTGCTATGTTTTCTTTCCTTATTATTGGCATCACTCTCCACCAAAATAAGAAACTTGAGAAGTCTACTTAATTCCTACCTCTCCTAGCATCACCACTATAACCAAATAATGACCAAATCCTGTTAACTTTACTTGGAAAATATTTCTGGAATATGTGTATTGTTTATTTTTACTCTCACTACAGTAAGTGAGGCTCTCATCGTCTTTCACCTGACCTCCAGCAACAGCCTTAACTTTTCTTCCTTAAACAGTCTTAGCCAAATCTTCAATATATCCTCCACAGAATAGTACATCTGTATTCCAACCTCATTGTATCCTCTTCTGTATAGGGACAGATAGTAAATATTTTAGGCTCTGGGATATACAGTCTCTGTCACAATTACTAAACTCTATCATTGCAGTACAAAAACAGACATAAACAATATATAAACAAATGAGTGGCTGTTTTCAATAAACTTTTACTAACCAAAGCAAGCTGTGAGTTAGTTTTGGCCCATGGGCACTAGTTGCCGATCCCTGTTCTTAGAGAATAGGGCCTTTGCTATCATCTAGAACATCAGCATCTAGAAGGTACTCAGCACACAGTAGGAGCTAAATATAAATTTATTGGAAAATAAATGAATGATTCCAAAAAAAGAATAAATAATAGGTGACCACAAGTCAAACATATACCCCAAGAGCCTTTGGGTGTAAGCTGGGATATTGATTTAGTCATTCACTTAAAAACTGTCCATCAGGAAAAAAAGATATAATATTCATCTTGTATAAAATTAAAGGTTTTCATAAGGTAGTTAGTGTGTTTGGTAGGTTCCAGGCTGGAGATGTAAATCTCAGAAGCAGTAGCATAGTAGTGGTGTTTAAAGTCACAGCTTTGGGGCAGCTGAGTGAATAAAGAACCAAGGTCATAGGTAGAGAGTACCAAGGACACAAGTAAGGAGAACATCAACTTTTAAAGAGCTAACAATGAAAGTAGATTCTACATAGAGAGGTCTGAGGGATAGCCAAAATGAAAGGAACAATTCTGAAGATATTTTCATAAGAGTCACGGGCAAAAAGAATTTAAAAAGTAAAGAAGTAAGCAACAGTGGTAAATACCACCAAGATATTCAATGAAGTTAATCCTTGGAAAGTGCTCATGAATTTAGAATTAAGTCACAAATCGGCTTATAAATTTAAAGCAGCGAAGGTAAAAGCCAAATGGTGTTGTGTTTAATAATGGATGAAAAGTAAGAAAGTGAAGATAGTGAGGTTGCAGTGGCTTCAAAACAAAAAGAAAGAAAAGACACAGTAGAGCTATTGGGCATGTCATATCATGGTTTGTTTAGTGTTTATCTTGCTTATTTATGAGTTTCTGTGAAATGGAAAAGCTTTGTGCATGTCTAAATGGGTTGAAAGGGGTCAATGCATAAGAATAAATTGAAGATTCAAGAAAAACTTGGTAGAAATTATGAGTAAAGTCCTAAAGACAGAGAATGGGGAAAATAGCTAGAGCAGAATTAGCCTAAGAGAGCAGGAGAGACACATCTTCATCTTGAAACTATGAGAAGAAGGTAAAGACAGGAGTAAAGAGAAGTACATTGTAGGCAAAAAAGAAGCTAAAAGAGTCAAGTAAATGTCTTGATTTTTCTGTGTGGAATAAAATAAGGCGAATAACTGAGAAGGAGACAGAAAGGAAGAATTTAGAGGTTGAGAAAATGCAAGTTTCAAATAGCTTTTGAGGCAAATGGGAGGTTTTGATCATTAAGTACATGTAATAAAGTTGCAGAATAGTATGGAGGGCACAGCTATGAGTAAATCATAAATCTCTAATGACACAATCTGCACTGTTAGATTTATTTTTGCAATATTCAGCAGGAAGGTACAGGTGCTGAGAAATTAGATGTTGAAAATTATCCATGGTTGGGTATCTGGAAAGTATGTGAAATCAAAGAGCAATGAGGTAAAGGAAGGAGGGTGTTACCAATAAATTAAAATAGAAATGATATCCCATAAATCGCCAGTGTCATAGTAATGGGATCAAAGCTAAAAGGGAGCTGGTAAAATGGACACCAGTGACTGAAGATCATTGTAAAGTTAGGGATAGGTCTTATGGAAATGAGTAAGAATACAAGAAGGATAAGAAATTTTGTTCAGAACTTCCCTGGTGGCACAGTGGTTAAGAATCCACCTGCCAAAGCAAGGGACATGGGTTCGAGCACTGGTCCAGGAAGATCCCACATGCCACTGAGCAAATAAGCCCCTGCACCACAATTACTGAGCCTGCACTCTAGAGCCTGCGAGCCACAACTACTGAGCCCACGCTCCACAACTACTGAAGCCCTTGCGCTTAGAGCCCATGCTCTGCAACAAGAGAAGCCATCACAGTGAGAAGCCCGCACACCACAATGAAGAGTAGCCCCTGCTCGCCGCAACTAGAGAAAGCCCGGGCAACAATGAAGACCCGATGCAGCCAAAAATTAATTAATTAATTAAATTTTAAAAATAAAAATAGTAAGAACTTTAAGAAAAAGACAGTGTTTTTTTAAAAAAAAAGAAATTTTGTTCAGAAATAAGATACTGAAATTTACACCTCAAAAGCAGAGAAGTTCTGGGCAATGACAAGGACAAATTGTAGCTACAACCATTGGTGGATGCTGTAAAATGCACATAAATGTAAACAGAACTCATGACATCAGGCAAATGTGAGGCTAACGTGGTATAACGGCTATCCAAGGTAGCTGACACTGCAATGCCCTGCCCCACTCCTTCACCAATACCAATTACCAGCCCTCTAACTGCCAATCCCTGCACCTTTTTATTTTTAGCATGATGCTGTCCCTAGTTTTGGGAGCCTGCTTTGCTATCTATGAGGTAGTATGGAAGTTCTGGGAAATTAATGCCCTCCTTTCTTCCTAAAGCTCTTAACCAAGGAGGGATCAACTCCCTAACACTTTGGATGGTACAACACTGAGTGTGTGTTTTGCCCTGGTTCACAGAATTCCTCCAGGGAATTGTTTCAGTATTCGGTGGTAGCTAGCTATTCCCTTTACTGGTTCCATTCTCTTCCTTGTCTAACTCTTCCTTATCTAACTTGTTACTTTAAACTCAAATTCTTATCTTAGGGTTCTACTTTTCCTACCCACACTATGACCTTTATACAGATCCTGAAGTTCCTTGCAGTGATGCCAGGAGTGGATGAGTAGAAGCGGCAGATAAAAGTCAGAAGGTGACTTCAGTGAGGAGGGTTAAATGATATATATTTATAGTTATATTATTTATACTTATATTACCATTTCCATTTATACATGTGGGTTGAAATAGAGCAAAAAGCAAAAGAGGACCTAGAAAGAATGGTTGACATGGCCTCTTGTCCTAGTGACACCAGTGCATGATAAACTTCCACTGAGAAGACTCGAGGAAACATGGCTAAGAGAACAAGTCCACAGTTGTTCAACAGACATTTATTGTATATCTGTTATGGGCTAGAAATAGATTAGGTGCCAGAGACACAAAAATAAATAAAGTACTATTTATAATCTTAATGTGTTTGCATACTATTATGGTATTAATCCTATAATAAGAAAATTTTAATGCAATGAAAAGTGATGACTAAAATATACATAGGGTACTGCTGGAATAAATGGGAAAGATATCTTAAGGTCTAGAGCAGTCAGAGAAGGCTTTGTGAAAAAGAGATTCCCTCTGAACTCAGTTTTAAAATTAAGTAGATGTTAACAGGCAAAGGAGTAGAGGTAAAGAGGGTGGCTATTTTAGGAAGAGGGTTGGATAATATATGTAGGAGATTACAAGTGCTTTATTAGTATTTAATTAGTATTTACTAATAATTAGTAAATTATTAGTGCTTTGGGAGTTTAGAAGAAAAGAAAAAGTGTGTTGGAGAGCCAGGCAAGGAACAGATCATTTCTTGTATGCTGGCTCGTGGAAATCTATTGTTAGGCAATGGAGTGTCACTGAGGAATTTTGAATAAGCAAAGGAGTTTGCCAACACCTGTACTAGAGCACAGAATTGTGTGCCTGGGTGTGTGTGTGTGTGTGTGTGTATGTGTGTATGTTTGAGAGAAGTTAATTAACACAAAAATAAATTCATAAACCAGAAAAATAGCAGAGATTGATAAAGAATTTGTATTTAATGGTGTGATAATATATGGACAGTTCCTTTATATGTGTTGGTTTAGTAAACCATCTCTGAAAAAGCAGAATCTAAAGTGAGATGTAAACAGTAAGAAGGAGTCAGCTATGCGAAGATAGAGTAGGGCATCCAACCAGAGAAACAGCTAGTGTGGAGGGTGGAGGGCCTAAGGTGGATTTTGTTTGTCCTACCTGAAGAATAGAAAGACAATGTGGCTGGGATAGTTGTATGAAGGGAGTAATTTGGAGATAGTAAGGAAAGTCTAAATAAAGTAGGGCTTTAGAAGGTAGAGTAAAAGCTTTATATTTTCTTCTAATGCAATGCTGTGTGAGGAAGAATAATGGACCCTCGAGGAGGTCCACATCCTAATCCATAGAAACTGTGAATATGTTCCATTACATGGCAAAGGGAATTAGGGTTGCAAATGGAATTAAGGTTGATAATCAGCTGACCCCAAGGTAGGGAGATAATCCTGCATTATTTGGTATAATTCCAAGCATCCTTGACAGGAAGAGCAAGGCAGAAGGAGAGAGTCAGAGGAAGATATGGCTATGATAAAAGACACAAACAGACACAATGCTGATGGCTCTGAAGGAGGAAGAGACCATGAACCAAGGAATGGGGGTGGCCTTTAGAAGCTAGAAAGGGCAAGGAAATGGAGCTCCTTTAGAGCCTCCAGAAAAGAAGGTAGCCTTGCCAATATTTTTACTTTAGTCCAGGGAGACTTGTGTTAAAAGTTCTCACACAGAACTGTAAGATGATACATTTGTCTTGTTTTAATCCACTAATTTTATGATAATTTATTATAGCAGAGATAGAAACAAATGCATGAAACATTGGGGACTACAATAACTGCATATGATTTTAAAACTCTTTGTGATTACTGTATGGACAGTGAATTTTGGTGTAAGAATAACAAAATCGAGGAAGTCAGTTATGAGTTAACTTACAGTAATTTAAGTGAAAGATGATGGTAGGCTGGACAAGAGTAGTAATAGATATGAAAAGAAGCAAATGGGTTTGGGAGGTTTTTGGAATTAGAATTGAGAGAAGATGCTCATTAGTTGGACTTAGGGAGTGAAATAAAAATAACTCTCAAGGAAAAACCATAAACGTGAAACTTGCACAGCTGGGCTGATTGTGGTAACACTCACAGAGCTAGAGAAGAGTGCAAATACCTTTGATGGGCTAAATGAGGAGTTTTGAGACCACGATGTTTGTTTATATCCCATGGTTGTGTCATGCAGTGAGTTGGATATGTACCTTTTTGAATTTCTGAATTTCTGGGAAGAATTCAGATTTGTAGGTTTAGATTTTGGAATCATAAGTATAGAGATGCTCTTTAAAGCCACAGGTCTAGATTCAATCATCAAGAGAGGATGTATCTCAAGAGAAAAAGAGGTGTGGCGCATAGCAATGTGACGCTGTCAAAACTAAGGGTAAAAGACAAGAAAATGAGGAACCTAGAAAGAGTGGTCAGAGATAAAGGAGGACAATCAGAGTGACATGAGATGACAAAACTAGACGAAGGGACAAAGTGTTTCTAGAAGAACAGGTCTCAGATACTTTTGATAGGATAATAAGATGAGTTAAAAACATTAGATTTGGCAGCATGGAGATAAGTAGGAATCTTGGCAAATTCTCAATGAAGTGGGGCCAATAAGAACTCAACAGATGTGAGTTGAGGTTAGACTCAGAAACCAAGAAGTATAGGCAGTGATTTCATGGCAATCACTTTAATAAATTTTGCTGTAAAAGGAAACATCAAAATGGAGTAGGAATTATAATTAGGTATTTTCCTTATCAACAAAATAACTCTCCAGTAACACAAAGTGAATGCTTTACACATTACTTTTCTTTCTCCCATCTCATCCTGAAACACAGCCCTTAACTTACTTTCCACTTCAAGTGCATTTATTCACTATTCAGTCATTTGTTTATCTACTCATTAATTCCCAATAAATGTTTATTGAGCACCTACAAACTAGAAGACACTGAGATGCTATCTGGAGAAGGGTCAGATCTGTAAGTTTAGATTTGGGGGTCATAAGCATAAAGAAGACATATTAGCTATAAAAATATAGATGGCATCTGGCATCTAAGAATTATAATTTAACAGTTTTTCTTAGATTGCAGTTCTTATATTAAAAAAATTAATTGCCCAAAACCATAGCCAGGAACGATTAATGCTTCTATTCAAAATTGCCCATGGTCCTTAAAACCATTTCCTTTGAATGGACTATAATGCCACTTTTTTTTTTTTTTTTTTTTTTTTGTGTACGCGGGCCTCTCACTGTTGTGGTCTCTCCTGTTGCGGAGCACAGGCTCTGGACGGGCAGGCTCAGCGGCCATGGCTCACGGGCCCAGCTGTTCCGCGGCATGTGGGATCTTCCCGGACCGGGGCACCAACCCGTGTCCCCTGCATCTGCAGGCGGACTCTCAACGACTGTGCCACCAAGGAAGCCCTATAATGCCACTTTTTAAACCCATACTTAGTTATTTTCATATCTCAGCACTCTTATCTTTTCCTTAAAAACACTTTTTGTGTCAGTTCCATTCATAGAAATAGTAGCCGCAGAAACTTAAGGCCTTAGTCAATATTTCACTTCTTCCAGAAGTCTTCTGGAAAATCGACTATCCAACCAGAAGGAATCTCTTTGTTTTGAATGATTTTAACAGTTCTAGTATGTTCTGGGTAGATGGATTTATCATATTGCTTTACCTTGCCTGCAGAAAAGGGTCTCATGCCTTACTTTTCACTGTGTTCTTGAAAATATCTTTTGAGTGCTTAAACTTAGTAACTTTTAACAAATATATGCTGAATAGATATTCTGCAGTGCTTCGTGAAATACTTAGGGAAAAACAACACAAAACTGAACTCCCAACATGCTAAAATAATTGATTCAGCCCATATTCTAGCTGCTGTATTTACCAGTGGCTACAAACAAACCAACCCTTCCAAATCTAACATAATGAAACAAGATCCTACAAATTCTCTAAGGCATTTATTATTGATGTGTTATTCTGTGAATGCTATCTGCTTCTCTTTGGTATTCATTTGATAGAAGAAATAGTGAGTTATTTCATAATGAATTCAGATAGTTCCATTCAAATCTTTGTTAACCTCATTACATTCAAATGACATTACAGGGACTGAATGATGAACTTAAACTTTGAGAACTTAGGTTAAATATAAAAATGCTTAGCCAGCAAGGTCTTTTATCAGCAGTTGATTATTTTAGGCATTAAAATATAAAAATTACTCTTGAAAGTGAGGGAAAAAATATAGTTCCTCCCTCCCCAACGCCAGATGATTTAAATTGAAATAATTCTGTATATCACTCCGGAGAAAATTGTAAAAGACCAGACTTCTCCCATAGGAGTTTTAGTACTTCCAGGTTTGGGTTTAAGATATAAATATCTCAGAAACTACCTAACTCATGGTGTTTCAAATTATTCCCAGTTGTATCTCTTACTGAAATCAAGATGCGTGACTATACCTTTATATAGTGAAGGGAAAAAACTCTCCAACTCCTTGAAAACGTTATATCTAGTTCAAGTTTGGATATGGCCTTTCTGTTAGCTAAACTAGCTTTTCAATAATTACAAAAAAGAAAAGGATTCGATGCTATCCTTGCCTGATGTGTGCATTTTATTTTATCTGGAATTGATCTCATAGGTTCTGGGCTTTTGGGGGAGTTATCCATCCAAATAAGAAAAGCATTGTTAAGACAAATGGCACACATCTCTCCATTTTTGTATCCATCAAAACTTCCCAACTACATGTGTGACATTTTATTAAAATAAAATTTTCTTTGCATACTGTCGCATAATATTAAATCCTAATAAATAGTTTTCTCACATTTTAAAATCCTTAAGGTATATATTATATATTAAATTTATTGTATATTATATATTAAATTTATTGTATATTGTATACTAAATTAACAAAAGCAGGGAGTCACATAAGAGGATGGCAAAAGTTAAATAATTAAAGTCACAGCAAAAAAGGAGAGCAATAAGGAATTTCCAGATATTTTTTGAAAGAAGAATCAATTCATTATTACAGAGAATCAAAATTCCATAGCAAATAGGCAACATTTTTTTTAGCCTGAACCCCACAGATTCTGTCTCTGAGCTTTTGGTGGTAAATCAAATTGAATCAGCAAAGGAAAATCCATCTGCTTTAGGAGTAGTTAATAGACAATGTTAGCAAGATGTCAGAAAAGATAAGACAATTTTTGTCTTATTTTGAAGCCTTAGAAAATTAAAAATTTAAATATGCAGGTTCTTTATAAATTCTCAATCTCCCTTTTGTATAACTATTTATTATTTTATTTTCTTGATTTACAAAATGAAAAATATTTGTTCCCTCCTCATGATTCCTAAAGTTATAACAAATAACTTCAAATATACTTGGTCAAAAATAACACATCTTGGAATGAGTAATATAAATTGAACTTTTTTTTCTTTTTAAGTCCAGCCTGAGAGATGTCAGAATGTGTTAGCGGCTTTCAATCCTGCTGGGAATTACACAGCAATTAGCATTTGGCCCATTCCCAATTCCACACAAATAACAGTTTAAGAACTTAAGGTATAATAGAAGAAATCTGAGAAGTGAGATGGTTTAAAAGACACAGAACTAGCTATGTAGCCAAAAGAGAAATTTTGTCTCTAATTTACAGATTGATCTACTCTAACTTCTGGCACTTTCCTCCAGTAGTTATTCTAACATGCTTCAACATAGATGAACCTTGAAAACATAATTGTTTAGAGTTTAGCTAAACTACTCCATGGTATTGGTGACTCGGCACCCATATTTTTGTAGCCTGTGAGGACCTTAAACTGACACTAGCCCCTCATTCCCAAGTACATGCCAAGTGCATGCCCTAGATAGCAGCTCACTGAGTCACAGGCAAATGTTAGTTCCTGATGTGATTCCTCCAGCGTTTCTGGTGATCAAGTCTCCCCTGCTTCCAGGGCCTTCACCTTACTCGCCTCTTAGATAAGACCTCTGGGGGCTTTTCTAGTTTGAATTGACCAATTTGTCCTTAGCCCAAGAAGCACCATACACTCCACCCAGGGAGTCTAATAAAAGCATGTACCCCAGGTCCTATCATTCTCTCTGTCTGCACCCTGCCTCGATCTCCCTAAGTGGACCTGTGAGGTGTGTTGAGTACTTCCTTCAAGACCTGTGAGTAACAGATTTTCTATTTCAGTTTCTCCTGTGGTCATTGTTGACCGCTACACCGTTGTAACCACTGTTCCCTCCACCATCAGTCACCCTGTGCTCTACTTAGCAATTGTCAATTTGACAGATTCTTAGCAATAATGCTAAGTGAAAGAAGCTAGTCACAAAGAGCACATATTGTATGATTCCATTTATATGAAATGTCCAAAATAGGCAAATCCGTACAGACAGAAAGTAGATTAGTAGTTGCCAGTGGGGAATGAGAAATGACTACAAATGAGAATGGGATTTCTTTTGGGGAAGATGAAAATGTTCTAAAACTAGATAGTGGTGATGGTTGCACAGCTCTATGAATGCATTAAAAACAAAACAACTGAATTGTACTCTTAAAAAAGGGTTAGTTTTATAATAGGCAAATTTTATCTCAATAAAACTGTTATAAAAATCACTATGGCAAATTTTACATATGCAGGCAATGATTTTAATATTGTCTTTAATTGGCCAACTAAACTACATGTATGTAATACTATTGTTTATTTTTTAAATTGTCTGCTTTTATACAGTGTTTTACAGAACATGTAGCACTTTTATCTACATTATCTTTCTTAAACCCACAATATCCCGTTTACTGAAATAATTATTCTCATTCTAAGGAAAAGAACTTTAAGACTTACAGAAATTGAATGATTTCTCCAGTGTTAACAGATCTGGTGAGCTACACTAGATCTTTAGGATAATTCTCAGGTCAAGTCTCATGGTCTTTCCTTACATTACAGATGACTCCCTGAAGATTTACTGAGAGTAACACACAAATGGATAGGAATGAAATAGAAAGAGTCAGGATTCCAGAGAGAACTGGTTTAGGTATAACTATTCTCTCTAGAGAAAATGTAGATGGTGCAGAAGGGGAAGTCAGTAGCAATTTCTTATTTGATTTCTATGTTCCCATCACTAATGTGAAAAGAAACCACTGAGTATGGGGTTATGATTACACAGGGAATACTGTTTTATAGGAACATTGAGAATAGAAATGATTCTGTAAAATTAAAAAGAAAAAGAATATAGAAATTCTTGGGAAAAAGAAGAGAAATTTTCTAGAAAATTTATCATTATTAGAGACATGAAAAAGTTGTTTGTAATCCTCGAATATACTTATATTTCTTTATAAGGGCCATTCCACTAGTTCTGGCAAAGGAAACGTGAACAGAAGTGAAGAATGTCATTTCCACACAGAGGAAGTGAAAAACTCATGCACTTCCTTCATTTTACTCTCTCTGCTCTGTGAACTCAGAGCCGTCATGGTCCAGATTGCATCACCATAAGATGGACTCACACTAGATCATGAGGTAAGAGAGAAAAAGTCTTTTTTTTGTTTTAAGCTACCAATTTTTAAGGTTTATTTGTTCTTGTAGTAAGCCTATCCTGTCCTTGCTAACTTGAAGTTAAATGCTGCCCTACTTTTTAAAAATATGTGGCATTGTTGTAGCAATTGGCAAAAGCAGTGGAGAAACCAATTAGAAGCTCAAAAGATGGCAACCCATTTTATGCCCAAGCGCGACAGTAAAACAACTGCCTAATGCAACATGGGAGGCAGACTGCTTCTTGTGTTGACTACTGTTCACTGTGTTTGGCAAACTATTAAAAATAAAGAAACATCATTAAGAAAGAATTAACCAAGTCATAAGCAGAACTAGAAACAGAGAAAGTCATTCAAACTCAGAGGCTTGACCAGCTGGAAAATTTTTTTTTTATGGGATAAAAAAGTCTTTGATCAATAAATACTCAGTAGACTTTCTCAGTTGATGCAGTATAGCACAGGGAACTCTATTTCACTTAGCTGTACAGTAGAAACTAACACAACATTGTAAAACAACTATACCCCAATTAAGAAAAAATCACAGTATCTGCAAAGTGCAATAAAGTGAAGCATAATAATAATAATAATAACTCCAATCAAGGGTGTGGTGTTTTCTTTCAAGCCTGAAACCACAAGGTAGCCATCATTAAGGAGGTGGGGAAATGAGGATGAGAAAGTAAAAGAAGACAAAGAAAGTGGATGTGGAACAGATATCTCCAAATGAACCTGGGATATGGATACTGACACACTGAACTGACTGGAAGAAAAATAGTTACAAAACCAAATATTTGAAGAAAAAGGTATTGATAAAATGAATTTGAGTATTTAAGACTTAAAGACACCCTGAGGTCTTTAATCTTTCTCAAGCTGAAATTGGAAAGTTGTCTATCCCCCAAGTGGAGCATATTCATCAACTCCCACTTTTAGATGGAGTCAAGAAAGCTAGTGGAAAGGTAAGAAACTTCCAGGAAAAGAATCTAGGAGCTTAGAAAATCTATGGACAAAAGAGTTCCTAGAGAGTGAAATTATGGAGTAAAAACAAAAACAAAAACTCCCTTACTGCCAGGATCAGGGCCTTCACAGTGAGGACATTGTGAGGCAAAATGCAGTGTCATCCCACTGTGTGACACCAATAAATATATTCCTGGCAGAAATACCCAAGGAAATTATTCACTATTTTGCCATTTCATATTGAATTTAATATAAGCAGGATTAGCAAGGGTTTGGATCTATATCTTGCTAATTTAGCATGGCAAATATTTATATGTTCTTACTTATATAATGTTCTTTTTAAAATTTTCATTGAAATATAGTTGATCTACAACATTGTGTCAATTGTAGGTATACAGCAAAGTGATTCAGTTATATATATATATATAAAATATATATATACACACACACAGTTTTTTAGATTCTTTTCCATTATAGGTTGTTCTTTATTTTTTTGATTAAGGTGATACAGGGGTATATGGAGAACCCTAAAATAATACAAAAAGGCTTATATTTTCTCACTGTCAGCTATCTTTAGATTATATGCGTTATTTTCCACTCAACATTCCTCCTCTTCATCTTCTAGTAGCAGACCTCTCCTCCACAGCCATATTTGTGGGCATATCACCCAAACAAAATCAAACACAGTACTTTAGCCTCCTTGGTCAAATGACTATCTCAGAGACTGAGTACACAGTCATAAACTTTACATCTGTATGACTTTAGCTAGTGGTCATGAGTTCATAAGAGAGTAAACCCAGGTTTAGATTTACTGTGCCTTGTGATTAAAGTTAATTTGATATAATTATGTTAATATATGAGAAAGTTTCAGATTTTTTTTAAGAGGCAGACAGAAAAAATTCTGGGTTCATTTGAGTCTATGATTTCCAATATCCCCAGGCCAGCACATTTGCCTTTTCTTCTGATAGGTTTATACATTGAAAAAGTCACACTCCTCGCTTCACTTAACAGTTTGGCTTACATTTTTGTCACTGTAATTCAAAATGACTTCTAATTAATTTACTTGTAGCCATACTTTTAAGTTGTAAATGGTCATAATATTTCCTTGACTATTATTTCAGAAATATTCCATCCATATATACACTCACCTATCCAGATATAGCATATTTTACATACTGTTATTGTGAAACTTAATTTTCACTTGAGAGTAAATCAACTTTCCATTAGACTTGTTTGTTTGTTAGTTTGTTTCATAATTTCATGTGGTACCAGCCAACTTGAATTTACTGCAGTGGTAAAAATAGAAAAGTCATCCTATTCAAGGAACTTATATGTAGACCCATGATCCATTTTGAGTTATTTTTTGTGTAGAGTGTAAAGAAGGGGTCCAAATTAGTTCTTTCACATGTGGCTATCCAGTTGTCCCAGTACCATTTGTTGTAAAGACTATTCTTTTCACATTGAGCTGTTTTGGCACTCGTTAAAAATAATTTGACCATAGATTAAGGGTTTATTTCGAAACTCTCAATTGTATACCTTTGATCCATATGTCTATCCTCATGGTAGTACTATACTGTCCTGCTTACTTTAGCTTTGTGTTAAGTTTTGAAATTTGAGAAGTGTGTCTTTCAACTTTTTCAAGATTGTGTTGGCTCTTTGCTGCCACTTGCACAGCAGTATGACTTTTACAATCACCTTGTCAATTTCTGCAAAAACCCAGCTGGATATTTGAAAGTGATTACATTTAATCTGTAGATAAATTTCGGGAATATTACCATCTAAAAAATAGTAAGTCTCCCAACCCATGAACATAGGATATCTTTCCATTTATTTACATCTTCTTTAATTATTTTCAAAAATATTTTGTAGTTTCAGGTTTTCACTTCCGTTGTTAAACTTATTCCTAAATTTTACTCTTTTTATGCTATTATAAATGGAATTATTTTCTGAATTTTATTTTGAGGCTATTAATTGCTGGTGTATGGAAATACATTTGGGTTTTGTATAGTGATCTTACACACTGAAATATTGCTGAACATGCTTATTCATTCTAATTTTTTTTGTGTGTGGGGGATCCCTTATGGTTTTCTATATATAAAATCATGTTATCTAAAATTATAAATAGTTTTACTGCTTTCTTTCCAATCTGAATGCCTTCTCTCTCTCTCCACCTTCCTTCTTTCCTACCCTCCCTCCTTCCTTCCTTTCTTCCTTCTTTTCCTTTCCTTTTCTTTTCTCTTTTCTTCTCCTCCCTTCCCTTTCCCCTTCCCCTTTCTTTCTTCCTTCCTTCCTTTCTTCCTTCCTTCCTTTCTTTCTTTCTTTCCTTCTTTCTTTCATTGTCCTTCTAGAACCTCCAGTGTTGAATAGAAATGGCTAGAGTGGACATCCTTGCCTTACTCCTGATTTTAAAGGGAATGACATTCAGTCTTTCACTATTAAGTATGATAGCTGCTATTGTTTTTGTTTTTTGTTTTTTGTGGGTTTTTTTTGTAGATGCCATTTATTAGATAGAGGTGGTTCCCTTCTAGTCCTAGTATGCTGAATGTTTTTAACATAATAGGGTGCTGTATTTTTTTAAATACTATTTTGCATCTATTGAGAAGGTTACATTTTATTATCTTTTATTCTATTGATATGGTATATTCTATTAATCGATTTGCAAATGGTAAACCAACCTGGAATTCCTGGGATAAATCTCAACTGGGCATAGTATACAATCATTTTTATATGTTGGGAATTTGGTTTGCTAGTATTTTCTTGAGGGCTAAATTCCCTTTGCCTGTTTTCATAAAATATTTTAAAATGTATCTTTGCTTTGTGCATTTCTTTGAATCTCCTGCTTATATGCTATGCTCATTCTGAATTGATTTTTTCTTATGTAATTTTAAGATATCTCTATATATTACAGCTATTATAATTTTGTCTAACATAAGATTATATTTTAATTCAAATATCCTTTTTTTAGCACCTTTATGCTTTTATTTTTTCCATTTAAAATGTTGACCAGTTCCAATTTAGGGAGGGTGGGGGTGGTGGTGAAAACTGAAGTGAAGATCCAGCTCCATTTGCTTTTCCTAATTGGCTACCCCTTTCCCCAAACTAAAACTTATTTTGTTTCCCACTCTCTTCTCAGAACCTAAATCACTGCATGCCATACAGCAGGCTCTCAATAGAGATTTGTTGAATTAGTAAAAGAAAACAGATTATTGTGTTTTGTATTAGGCTAAACTTTACATACTTTAATCAACATATAAAATATATAAACATATAAAATATAAAATATAACATATAAACATACAAAATATAAACATAAAATATAAAACATATAAAATATAAAATAACAATAAACATACATACTTTAATAAAACAGCAGTAATTTTAAAAACCATGAAAAAATGTACCTATATTTATTGACTTTTTTGAATTTTCATTATTAATTTTTGTAGTTTCTAATGAAAACTGCTGCAAATAAACAGTGACATTTTCAGGCATATGATATAGAATAAAACTAATTGATATGTGAAAAAGCTAAGACTAAACAAACTACAAGGAAACATTGCATATTTATTAGTAAAATAGATATGAAATGTGGGTTGTAGCAAAAATTCAGAATAAAAAAATGTAAGAAGTTATTCACAGAAAGCTTTTGCTGAAAGAGTAGATTTTTTAACATAGTTTGAATAGGAAATCAAAAGAGACTTCCAACAAGAAAGCAGCAAGGCTTCAACCTGCAAAAATTAAGCAGAGTATTTGGGAAGATAAATAGGAGGGTCTTGAAGATGATTAAAGGATTGGACATCAAGCTCTAAAAGGAATAGCTTGGAGACTTTCAAGATGGCAGAGGAGTAAGACGTGGAGATCACCTTCTTCCCCATAAGTACATCAGAAATACATCTACATGTGGAACAACTCCTACAGAACACCTACTGAACTCTGGCCGAAGACCTCAGACATCCCAAAAGGCAAGAAAATCCCCACGTACATGAGTAGGGCAAAAGAAAAAAGAAAAAACAGAGACAAAAGAATCGGGATGGGACCTGCATCACTGGGAGGGAGATGTGTAGGAGGAAAAGTTTCCACACACTAGGAAGCTCCTTCACTGGTGGAAACGGCGGGTGGGCGGGGGGGAAACTTTGGAGCCACGGAAGAGAGCATAGCAACAGGGGTGCAGAGGGCAAAGTGGAGAGATTCTCGCACAGATGATGGATGCCAACCAGCATTCACCAACCCGAGACGCTTGTCTGCTCACCTTCCAGGGAAGGTGGGGGCTGGGAGCTGAGGCTCGGGTTTCAGAGGTCAAGACCCCACGGACAGGACTGATGTTGGCTGCATGAAGACAGCCTGAAGGGGGCTAGTGTCCCACAGCTAGCTGGGAGGGAGTTAGGGAAAGTGTCTGGACCTGCCTAAGAGGCAAGAGACCAATGTTTCCAGGTGCACAAGGAAAGGGGATTCCTGCTCCATGCATCCATGGAAGGCAGAGCACCACCTAAGCAAGTTCCAGAGACAGGCACAAGCCACAGCTATTAGCTTGGACCCCAGAGATGGGCATGAAATGCTAACGCTGCTGCCACTGCCACCAAGAATCCTGTGTGTAAGCACAGATCACTACCCACACTCCCCCAGGAGCCTGTGCAGCCTGCCACTGGAAGAACACATAGCACTCGTCAGGCTGTTGCAAAGTCACGCCAGCTTCTGCTGTCGCAGGCTCACCCCACATTCCAATTATGACTACTGTATCCCTCCCTCTTCCCAGCCTGAGTGAGCAAGTGACCCCTAATCAGTCGCTGCTTTAACCCCATCCTTTCTGGAAAGGAACAGTTGCCTGAGAGCAGCCTACATACACAGGCGGTTCCAAAACAAAAGCTGAACCCCAGGAGCTGTGCAAACAAAGAAGAGAAACGGAAATTTCTCCGTGCAGCTTCAGGAGCAGTGGATTAAATTCCACACTCAACTTGATGAACCCTTCATCTGTGGAATACCTGAATAGACAACAAATGTTCCTGAAATTGAGGCAGTGGACTTTAGGAGCAACTGTAGATTTGGGTTTGCTTTCTGCGTCTGATTTGTTTCTGGTTTTTATGTTTTCATTAGTTTAGTTTTTAGAGCTTGTTAACATTGGTGAATTTGTTTATTGGATTGGTTGCTCTCTTCATTTTTGTTTTATTTTAATTTTTTTTATTTAAAAAAATTTTTTTATCCTTTTTTCTCTTTCTTGAGTGTGTACATGTGTGTTTCTTTGTGTGACCTTGTATGTTTAGTTTTGCTTTTCCCATTTGGTTTGGGGTTCTATCTGTTCAGTTTTTGGTTTTTTTTTTTTTTTCCTTTTTTTTCTTCCAAACTGTGGGGCTGGCACAGACTTGGTGCTATGGCTGGATGTCAGGCCTGAGCCTCCAGTTGGGAGAGCTGGCCCAGGACATTGGCCCACCAGAGACCTCCTGGCCCCATGTAATATCAATTGGTGAGAGCGCTCCCAGAGATCTCCATCTCAGTGGTAAGACCCAGCTCCACCCAATGGCAAGCAAGCTCCAGTGATGGATGCCCCATGCCAAACAACTAGCAAGACAGGACCACAAACCCACCCGTTAGCAGAGAGGCTGTCTAAAATCATACTAAGTTCAGAGACATCCCAAAACACACCACCAAATGCAGCCCTGCCCATCAGAACACAGGCACCAGTCCCCTCCACCAGAAAACCCACACAAGATACTGAAACAACCTCACCCATGGGGGGCAGACACCAAAGATGATGGTAAATACAAGCATGCAGCCTGCGAAAAGGAGACCCCAAACACAGTAAGTTAAACAAAATGAGAAGACAGAGAAATATACAGCAGATTAAGGAGCAAGGTAAAAACCCACCAGACCTAACAAATGAAGAGGAAATAGGGATTCTACCTGGAAAAGAATGCAGAGTAATGATAATAAAGATGATCCAAAATCTTGGAAATAGAATGGAGAAAATACAAGAAATGTTTAACAAGGACCTAGAAGAACTAAACAGCAAGCAAACAATGATGAACACCACAATAAATGAAATTAAAAATTCTCTGGAAGGAATCATTAGCAGAATAACTGAGGCAGAAGAACGGACAGTGACCAGGAAGATAAAATAGTGGAAATAACTACTGCAGAGCAGAATAAAAGAAAAAGAATGAAAAGAATTGAGGACAGTTTTAGAGTCCACTGGGACAACATTAAACATACCAACATTCAAAGTATAGGGGTCCCAGAAGAAGAAGAGAAAAAGAAAGAGACTGGGAAAATATTTGAAGAGATTATAGTTGAAAACTTCCCTAACATGGGAAATGAAATGGTCAATCAAGTCCAGGAAGCGCAGAGAGTCCTATACAGGATAAATCCAAGGAGAAACACGCCAAGACACATATTACTGAAACTATAAAAATTAAATACAAAGAAAAATATTAAAAGCAGCAAAGGTAAAGCAACAAATAACATACAAGGGAATGCACATAATGTTAATCTTTCAGCAGAAACTCTGCAAGTCCGAAGGGAATGGCAGGACATATTTAAAGTGATGAAAGGGAAAAACCTACAATGAAGATTACTCTACCCAGCAAGGATCTCATCCAGATGTGACAGAGAAATTAAAATCTTTACAGACAAACAAAAGGTAAGAGAATTCAGCACGACCCAACCAGCTTTACAAAAAATGCTAAAGGAACTTCTCTAGGCAGGAAACACAAGAGAAGGAAAAGACCTAAGGTAACAAACCCCAAACAATTAAGAAAATGGTAATATGAACATACATATCAATAACTACCTTAAATGTAAATGGATTAAATGCTCCAACCAAAAGACACAGACTGGCTGAATGGATACAAAACGAGACCCATGTACATGTTGTCTACAAGAGACCCATTTCACACCTAGAGACACATACAGACTGAAAGTGAAGAGTTGGAAAAAGATACTCCATGCAAATGGAAATCAAAAAAAAGCTGGAGTAGCAATACTCATAGCAAACAAAGTAGACTTTAAAATAAAGACTATTACAAGAGACAAGGACACTGAATAATGATCAAGGGATCAATCCAAGAAGAAGATATGACAATTGTAAATATTTATGCACCCAACATAGGAGCACCTCAATACATAAGGCAAATACTGACAGCCATAAAAGGGGAAATCAACAGTAAAACAATAATGGTAGGGGACTAACAGCCCACTTTCACCAATGGACAGATCTTCTAAAATGAAAATAAATAGGAAACAGAAGCATTAAATGACACATTAGACCAGATGGACTTAATTTATATATATAGGACATTACATCAAAAAACAACAGAATACACTTTCTTCTCAAGTGCTCATGCAACATTCTCCAAGATAGATCATATCTTGGTTCAGAAATCAAGCCTCGCTAAATTTAAGAATATTGAAATCATATCAAGTAACTTTTCTGACCACAATGCTATGAGACTACATGTCAATTACAGGAAAAAAAACTGTAAAAATACAGACACATGGAGGCTAAACAATATGCTACCAAGTAACCAAGAGATCACTGAAGAAATCAAAGAGGAAATTAAAAAATACCTATAAACAAATGACAATGAAAACACGACAACCCAAAACCAATGGGATGCAGCAAAAGCAGTTCTAAGAGGGAAGTTTATAGCAATAAAATCCCACCTCAAGAAACAAGAAAAATCTCCAATAAACAACCTAACTTTACACCTAAAGCAATTAGGAAAAGAAAATCAAAAAAAACCCAAAGTTCACAGAAGGAAACAAATCATAAAGATCAGATCAGAAATAAATGAAAAAGAAATGAAGGAAACAATAGCAAAGATCAATAAAGCTAAAAGCTGGTTATTTAAGAAGATAAACAAAATTGATAAACCATTAGCCAGACTCATCAAGAAAAAAAGGGATAAGACTCAAATCAATAGAATTAGAAATGAAAGAGGAGAAGTAACAAGTGGCACTGCAGAAATACAAAGGATCATGAGAGATTACTACAAGCAACTATATGCCAATAAAATGGACAACCTGGAAGAAATGGACAAATTCTTAGAAAAGCACAACCTTCCGAGACAGAACCAGGAAGAAATAGAAAATATAAACAGACCAATCACAAGCACTGAAATTGAAACTGTGATTAAAAATCTTCCAACAAACAAAAGCCCAGAACCAGATGGCTTCACAGGTGAATTCTATCAAACATTTAGAGAAGAGCTAACCCCTATCCTTCTCAAACTCTTCCAAAATATAGCAGCAGGAGGAACACTCCCAAAATCATTCTACGAGGCCACCATTACCCTGATACCAAACTAGACAAAGATGTCACAATAAAAGGAAACTACAGGCCAATATCACTTATGAACATAGATGCAAAAATCCTCAAAAAAGTACTCGCAAACAGAATCCAACAGCACATTAAAAGGATCATACACCATGATCAAGTGAGGTTTATACCAGGAATGCAAGGATTCTTCAATATACACAAACCAATATGATACACCATATTAACAAATTGAAAAATAAAAAAACATATGGTTATCTCAATAGATGCAGAAAAAGCTTTCGACAAATTCAACACCATTTATGACAAAAACTATCCAGAGAGTAGGCATAGAGTGAACCTACCTCAACATAATAAAGGTCATATGTGACAAACCCACAGACAACATCATTCTAAATGGTGAAATACTGAAAACATTTCCTCTAAGATCAGGATCAAGACAAGGTTTCCCACTGTCACCACTGTTATTCAACATAGTTTTGGAAGTTTTAGTCACAGAAATCAGAGAAGAAAAAGAAATGAAATGAATCCAAATTGGAAAAGAAGAAGTAAAACTGTCACTGTTTGCAGATGACATGATGCTATACATAGAGGTTCCTTAAGATGCTACCAGAAAACTACTAGATCTAATCAATGAATTTGGTAGAGTAGCAGGATACAAAATTAATGCACAAAAATCACTTGCATTCCTATACACTAAGAACGAAAGACCAGAAAGAGAAATTAAGGAAACAATCCCATTCACCATTGCAACAAGAAGAATAAAAAACCTAGGAATAAACCTACCTAAGGAGACAAAAGACCTGCATGCAGAAAACCATAAGACACTGATGAAAGAAATTAAGATGATACAAACAGATGGAGAGATATATCATGTTCTTGGATTGGAAGAATTAACATTGTGAAAATTACTATACTACCCAAAGCAATCTACAGATTCAATGCAATCCCTATTGAACTACCAATGACATTTTTCACAAAACTAGAACAAAAAATGCACAATTTGTATGGAAACACAAAAGACCCCAAATAGCCAAAGCAATCTTGAGAAAGAAAAATGGAGCTGGAGGAATCAGGCTCCCTAACTTCAGAGTAGATGACAAAGCTACAGTAATCAAGACAATATGGTACTGGCACAAAAACAGAAAAATAGATCAATGGAACAGGATATAAAGCCCAGAGATAAACCCACACATATATGGTTACCTTATCTTTGATAAAGGAGACAAGACTATACGATGGAGAAAAGACAGCCTCTTCAACAAGTGGTGCTGGGAAAACTGGACAGCCACATGTAAAACAATGAAATTAGAACACTTCCTTACACAAAAATAAACTCAAAATGGATTAAAGACCTAAAGGTAAGGCCAGACACTATAAAACTCTTAGAGGAAAACATAGGCAGAACACTGTATGACATGAATCACAGCAAGATCCTTTTTGAGCCATCTCCTAGAGAAATGGAAATAAAAACAAAAATAAACAAATGGGACCTAATGAAACTTAAAATATTTTGCACAGCAAATGAAACCATAAATAAGATGAAAAGACAACCCTCAGAATGGCACAAAATACTTGCAAACCAAGACACTGACTAAGGATTAATCTCCAAAATATACAAACAGCTCATGCAGTTCAATATCAAAAAAACAAACAACCCAATCAAAAAATGGGCAGAAGGCCTAAACAGCCATTTCTCCAAAGAAGACATACAGATTGCCAACAAATACATAAAAGGATGCGCAACATCACTAATCATTAGAGAAGTGCAAATCAAAGGCACAATGAGTTATCACCTCACACCATCATCAAAAAATCTACAAACAATAAATGCTGGAGAGGGTGTGGAGAAAAGGGAACCCTCTTGTACTGTTAGTGGGAATATAAATTTATGCAACCACTACAGAACAGTATGGAGGTTCCTTAAAAACTAATAATAGAACTAGCATATGACCCCACAATCCCACTACTGGGCATGTACCCTGAGAAAACCACAATTCAATAGGAGACATGTACCACAATGTTCATTGTAGCCCTGTTTACAATAGCCAGGACAGGGAAGCAACCTAAGTGTTTAGCAACAGGTGAATGGATATAGAAGATGTGGTGCATATATACAATGGAATATTACTCAGCCATAAAAAGAAATGAAATTTAGTTGTTTGTAGTGAGGTGAATAGATCTAGTCTGTCATACAGGGTCAAGTAAGTCAGAAAGAGAAAAACAACTACTGTATGCTAATACGTATACATGGAATCTAAAAAAGAAATGGTTCTCGTGAAACTAAGGGCAGGACAGGAATAAAGATGCAGACATAGAGAATGGACTTGAGGACATGGGGAGGGAGAAGGGTAAGCTGGGAGGAAGTGAGAAAGTAGAATTCACTTATATACACTACCAAATGTAAAATAGATAGCTCGTGGGAAACAGCCACAAAGCACAGGGAGATCAGCTCGGTGCTTTGTGACCACCTAGAGTGGTGGGATAGGGAGGGTGAGAGCGAGGCACAAGAGGGTGGGGATATGGGGATATATGTATACATATAGCTGATTCACTTTGTTATAGAGCAGAAACTAACACAGCACTGTAAAGCAATTATATTCCAATAAATATGTTAAAAAATAAATAAAAGGAATAGCTTATATAATTGTAGGTCTTGAAGTGACAGTGAAAGCATTCCTGGCCTTTTTCCTCAAAGGGCCTTTAGTGTCACCCCAATCTGAGTGGTTTGCAAATTTTTATAGAATGTTCTCTTTTCTCTATATTTAATTTCTTTTATTTTTCTAGCTTCCAGATATCTTTAGATTAGAGTAACGTAAGATATTTTATGGGATATATATATAATATTCTGTTGACCCTTGAACAACATAGGTTTGAACTGCACAGGTCCACTTATATGCAGATTTTTTTTCAATTGTAAATACTACAGTTACTACACAATCCGTGAAGGCAGACCCACAGATCTGGAAGAACTTCGGTTATGGAGGAAATGCTTATACAGAGGGCCAACTGTAAGTTATATACATGGATTCTCGACCTCATGGAAGGGTGGTATCCCTAACCCCTGAATTGTTCAAGGGTCAACTGTATATACACTTTTTAAATTATTCTGATTTTCTTTTTTTTTTTTTTTTTTTTACAGATTGAAGAGGTGGGAGGAGTAAGCTAATTCTAGGGCTAAGTCAAAAATTAACTGGTCTTAAATCTTTCTCTTTGGTACATTAAAATGCAATGGAATCAGTAACAGAAAATGAATATAATCCCTTCAGATCACTTTTCATGGAGTAATGTTGGGGGCCCTATGGACATTTAGAACCGGTGAATATAGCAGTGCTAGTTTTAAAGAATTCAGCACGAATCTAGATCATGCTTGTTTCGGAGTATTTGTGTAAAATTTAGGTCATTCAAACCTGTATAATCATTATAAGATCACCTGTTTTTATGTTTTGTTTTGTTTTGTTTTGTTTTTTGCGGTACACGGGCCTCTCACTGTTGTGGCCTCTCCCGTTGCGGAGCACAGGCTCCGGACGCGCAGGCTCAGCGGCCATGGCTCACGGGCCCAGCAGCTCCGCGGCATGTGGGATCTTCCCGGACCGGGGCATGAACCCGTGTCCCCTGCATCAGCAGGCGGACTCTCAACCACTGCGCCACCAGGGAAGCCCAAGATCACCTGTTTGATTATTTGTCAGGCATTATTAGCTATAACCTCCAAATGTTTTTTGTTATTTTGCTTTATTTGTTTGTAACAGCTTTGAAGTTCAGATAAAACTGAAATAAGGATGGAAAAGAAAATATAGGTTCTCTTTCATTGTTCTCCTCTAGCCAGTCCAATGTAGTGGTTTACAGCTCAGAAGACCATGACATCAGAGCATGGGCTTGGAAGGTAGGTTTGCCACTAGCTGCACCCAGGTGAATTTGCACAGGTGAATTAGTCAATCTATGCCTCATATAATTACACTAGCTATGGCATAGGATTACTATGAAGATAAAACATGTTAATATTTCCATACACTTAAAATGGTATCTGAGACATGGCAAGCAAATAATAAATAATCCCTCTACTTCTATGGAACTCTTTAGGAAATAACCAGTAGATTACTTGCTAACCATGGAAGAAAACTTCCTAGAATTAATAGGAAACCTTGGTACTTTTGATGAATGGATGGTGCCCAGTCAAGCATCACATTTACAAATAAAAATAAAACCAAACAATATGAGAAAATTGCCTAATTTTCAAACAAGAGCATCAATATAATCACATATATCAATATAAATACCTCAGAAACATATCCCATGCCAAACTGATACATGTTTACCTTGCAGAGTTTAAATAAATTGTATATTATTTAAGAGGATTTACATATTAATACTCCAGTTTCTTTTGCACTCGCAAGTCTAAATTCATATCTTTTTTCTCCTTGTTCTTTTTCTCAAAATGGAGTTTATTTGATCATTTAATAAATGGAAACTTTCAAAGGTCTCCTGCCTTTTTTCTATTATTTTGGAAATACTGGTTTGTTTTAATTTTTTAAGCATTCCATGTGATCTATGATATTCTCTCTTTCTCCCCACCCCCCCTTTCTCTCTCTCTTTCTCTTTCACCCTCTTGCGCCCTTCAAATTTGTTCCCACTTCTTTGGACACTTCTTCTTGCAAGAACTTAAACAATATGTTTTTGGACGCCTTTCTAAATGTTGTCATTTTAACATTTTCCAGTGACAAAGGCAGAGTGCTCCGTTCTGGTCCCCACCATGAAAGGAAGGATTTGTACTACTCACTTTATTCTTCTGAGAGGAATTTTAATAATTTAACACCAAATAAATGGCTTAGCTTTCCTTTTCTGTATCCACTCAAAGCCAAGGCCGTATCTCCTGTTTTCAACATTGTGCACCCCTTCACAAACACTTCTTGTTCTGAAATTTAAATGTCCCATGTGCAGTGAGATCCTGATTGATTAGAGGAGTTTTTGAGCTGTCAAGGGAAAACATTTGCACAGCCTCACAGCAGAAGCCCAGGAGGGTGAACGTACATTTCCTCCAGTGGAGACTGACGCCTCCTGAGAAGCAAGGCAATTCCAACTGTCCTCTGGACAGTGGGATGCTGGTCACCACACTAATGCAGTCAATACTTCACAGGGTCAAGGTAGAGAATCCTCGCTGAAATACAGCCTACTACTTGATATACATATATATGCATATATATGTAGCAATTTTACAAGGGGCTGCTGTCTCTCGTTCCCACAACCTCATGGCTGCCTCTCTGTAGGAGCGGTTGAACACGTCATTTCTATGCAGCCTGTCACTGCTGGAAGTTTTACTATTTCACTGTTGTACAAATTAACTATGAAGTACAAATAGAGACATAGCCACCACACAGTGTTCCTCTTCTTACATACATGGTACAATACAGGACATGGGCCTGAGTTATTATCCTAAGTGAAAAAGCACTATTTTAAATCTTATTACCAAGAGAAATCATCAATAAAATTAACCTTAGACATTGAGGAGAACCAGTACCTAATGACCATAACCTATGCTAAGGGGTTTAGCCCAGGGGATGTGAGCTACCTATGTAGCTTTTATATGTGTATATACATATATGTATATATATAGTTGTGCTGAAGTCCACAGCCACAGCCTGCTCTGCTGACTCCAAGCGATGGTTCAGAAGGTTTTGAAAACAGAATCCAAACATGCTTCTTTGGTAAAGGTTTCTTTTTAGAAAATTTGTGTCATATGACTTGGGACAACCTGATTAAATTGTCTGTGATTTTGTTTGGTTCTTTGTATAACGTTACCCCTGTGATAACACTACACTCAACTGTTTTTTCTAAGAACTTGTAAAACCAGTCGGATTGAAAAATTAAAAAGATAACTGAAGAAAGGGCTTGTAAAGGCCTGAAAGAAAAAACAGATGCAAGAAAGAAAAGGGCTTGAAAGAAGTAGCATGGAAACCAAAGTATTTTTCTTCCCAAGTCTTGTTTTGTTTTGTTTTGTTTTCAAATCTGTAGTTGTCTTTAAGAGCTCAAGTATTAAGGATATTTCTGCAGAGGAATTGTTAGTTGGAAATAAAGTGCCTGGGTACAATATTTGTATTTTGTTTTAAAGATAAGAATACTACAGTGAAGGACCATCACAAAATGTTAAAGTGAAACTCTTGCTATATTTGAGGCAAAATGAATAATTTAAAATTCTTAAGATTCAAAGCAGTTACTAATATTATGGCTGGAAAATAAAGATACACTTGCTTTTTTTTGTTTTTATTGTACTTGCAGAACAGCCAGTATTTAGCAACAGAGTGATTTCTTTGATGCTTTAATTTGGAGAACAGAAAGCTGCAAATCCTACTCTCTTCTCTGGCATTCAATATGGCAATTGCTATGACTAAATAATTTGTAGTAATTACTTTTTTCTTCAGATTGGCAACTAGTTTAAATAATGTCACAGATTCCACCTGTTGTTTAAGTATCATATAAACATAGCCTATATGTCTGTGATTAATAATAAGTTACGACACGGCTTACCTTCTCTTTGCTACCTGCTTATCGCATAATGATGTTGAAATGTAAGTTTTAAACTTAAAAATCATATCAATATTAATGAGTTATTTGCTAATATATACAAACTTGAAAGATAGGCAGACTTGAGGCAAATAATTGTATTTGCTAAACATTGGTTGTTTGGAACAGTGTGGGAACTAAAACTCTACAATTAAGTATGAAGTTTGGAGGGAACTAAAATGATACCAGATCGATAGCATCCTTTGACTCTGAATAAAAATCATAAATTATTTTTTTGAAGAATGAATGTAATATAGCAATTAAGATTTTTATCAGTTATGATCAATAAAATAAGTTTATAATCAAATGTCAAAAACATATATAGAAACAGCAAGAGATTAGAATCTGAGGATATCAGACATTGGAAATATTAGATAATATAAAATATAAACAAAATGTGTGAAGTGCCAAGATAAAATCACAAAATGATAGATGAAAGTATGGCTATAAAAAGCAATTCGAAAGGCAGATTTGGCATAAAACAAAATAGAAATTTAGAATTAAGAATATAATCACTGAATTGTAAATTGACTGAATGTCTTAGTGTAAATATTATAGACAATTGAAGAGAGAATTTGTGAAATAGAAAATTTACAGAGAGAAATTCCAAAATGAAACACAGACAAAATGTGAGCATATAAAAGAAAGATTAAGATATATTTAGGATAGAATGGAGGTATCTAGCATATATCTAATTAGAGTTAAAGAAAGAGACATGGAAGAAATAGAAAATAAACAATATTCAGTTATAGTTAAGAGTGTGCCAAAAGTTATGGAAAAAAAAATCCATTCACAGATAAAGGCAGAAAAACATATATTGAGACATCAGAAACTAACCAACTCATTCCAACCTTAGGAAGAGTATATTGTTGCAGACCAAAAAGTATAATGAAACAATCAAAATAGCATTTGAAATAAAAAGTCTCAAACTAAGGAGAAGAAACTAGGCTGAGAACTGACTGCTTATATAATTTCTACTGTTTTATAGGAAAATGCTATGACTTTTTAAAGAACAAATCATTTTAACTTTATAAAAATCTTCCCCCAAAATAAAAAAGAGAAATACTTTTTTAGCTCATTTATTTATTTGAACTTTAATAATACAGATTATATAAGAACTCTTACAAATCAATAAGAAAAAGATAAACAGCCCAATATAAAAATGGGAAAACTATATATATATTTATAAAACCTAAATAGTAAATAAAAATATGAAGACATGTTCACCCACCATAGTAATCAGAAAATTAGTAACTAGTACTATTATGATCCACTATGTCATACCCACCAGACTGACAAATATTATAATTGACAATATAAGTTTTGGTGAGGATATGGATTAATGAGAATCTTCATATGTTGCTAGAAGGGGTGTAAATTAGTACAATCCTTTTGGAAAATAATTTGGCATTGTATTTTAAGTATGAAAATTCTCATTCCCTACAACTCAACAATTCCACTTTGAGATCTACACCATAGAGAACCTTTACGCATATGTACCACAAGACCTGTACAAGAACATTCATAATAACTATTCCTCTTAATAGCAAAAACTTAGGACAACCCAAATGACTATCAACAGAATGGGAAAAAATTTGGAACAATCACACAATGGAATTTTAGATTACAGTGAAAATAGATGAATTACAGTTTTATGAAATCACATGAATGAATTTTTAAAATCTGCTGAGTGACATGTCATCAAACTATTTTTTAAAAGCAAAGAAATGGTAAACAGATTTCAGAAGGGTTCTACCTATGTTGGAAAAGTAGAAGAGTGGGTTCAAGTGGGATCACATACCCATTGAAGCCACACTATCGATGATGCTTTTTTTTTTTTTTTTGCTTTATAACCTGCATTAGTATGTACCAAATGTTACATAATTAAAACTGTTTTAGAGTATTCATCAAAGCTGCACACAAGGACGAAAAGATAGTGATCTGATATAGAGTAAATTCTTAACTACTGTACACACACAACGCATAAACTGTTAGATGTTGCTTCTGAACTGGTGATAAAAATAACTACCATTCTGTATTTGTTTTGGGAAGGAAATTTCATCTGCAAGTATCAATAATAAAATTTTGCATTTGTATTGAGGTAGTGACAGAACATATTACTACCTTAAATATTTTCTTCTGAGTGGACATCTTGGTAATTAGTACAGCCAAATTAATAAGAAAAATTAACTTAAGAAAGTGGAAGTATCTGTGATATTGTCAAAGAAGGACATGCTTTGCCAAGAGTCCCTTCTACCAGTATTTCAGAAGAGCAGAGTGAATGAGGGCTTTCAAAATGGCATGTTTTGGCCTCTAGAATATTATAATTAATTTCTGTAAAAATGTGTCTGAAAGCAACTTAATTCTAATTTGACTGTAAAAAAAAGATAAACATAAATATTGTTTTATTCAAAACCTATTAACCTATGTTTTCATAAATGGAAAACTTTGACCAATACTTAGATTTAACCATTATAAGAAGATGAGGCACCATAGACTTCTAACACTTTTTACTTTCTTATTTTTTATTTATAGACGTCCACAGTTCTTTAGAATAGGTTCCTTTTCAACGTCTTACAGTTCTT
This sequence comes from Lagenorhynchus albirostris, assembly GCF_949774975.1. Lineage (NCBI taxonomy): Eukaryota > Metazoa > Chordata > Mammalia > Artiodactyla > Delphinidae > Lagenorhynchus > Lagenorhynchus albirostris. The sequence continues at coordinate 113,420,835 of NC_083098.1, read as the reverse complement.
ATGTTTAACAAGGGCTCAGTTAAACCTCTGTTGATATTAATTATGATTTGAATTATGCTTGCTACTATAAAATAGTCTTGGGCTTTTTCCTCAGTGGAGCCACTTTTCAGGCAACCTGGGTCTCTAACCCTGGTCCACAATTTAGCAATCAAGCTTCATCATTTAATAAGAAGCATGGTTTATCTGATCTCAGGGATGAGTATATTTTCTAAACATAAAACCCAAGAGTTATCCAATAATGGATAAGACAAAAATTTTACTACTTAAATATTAAAGGGAAGACGGAAAAAGAAAAGATAATCAATAGTTTCCGATTTGGGCACTAAAACAAATGATGTAAACATTCACTGCAAGAAACTAGATGAAAGCAAGATTTTAGGGGAAAGTCATTACTTCACTGGGGACAAACCAGAAGATGACATCTGGTACTCACAAGTGAATCCAAGCTGGAGATAAAACTCCAGCAAGTATATAGCTGGTACAGGTATGGAAGAGATTTCCCAGGGAAAAGTTAAAATTGAGAAGGGGTTCTAAAGAGAATTGTGATGAGCACAGATAAGGAGTTAGTTTTAAAGGCTGGTGCCTTAGTCTCACAACACTAAGCGTTTGATTAGTTTGATTTAGTATGTCAGAGCTGAAACAGAGAAACTTGTATTTTCATAAAGCATTTGTTCTCTGTACTATCCTTGAGGCGAAACAGCAAGGAGGGCCTACTCTTTTGTTTCCTTGTGTTTTGTTTGTATATATGAATCATGTCTCACTTTCTTTCTATCTTCCTTTTCTTTTTCTTTGCTTTTGAGCGCATCCTATCTTGGACTTTTTTGAAACATGATTTCTGACACTTGGTAATGGAAACCATAAATGTGGCCACTTTCATAGAAGAGTTTACAATCTTCATTATAAGCCAACCAGAAACCTGAAATCAGAATCTTGCTCATTTGTACATTTGAAGTACTTTCTTATTTTTCATTCTATATCTAGACCTTTACTTCTTTTTTTAAAAATGTTTATTGAAATATCATTGATTTATAATGTTGCATTAGTTTAGAATGTACAGAAAAGTGATTCAGTTATACATATATATATATATATGTATATATATATGTACATTTTTTTACATTCTCTTCCATTATAAGTTATTACAGGATATTGAGTATAGTTCCCTGTGCTATACAGTATCTCCTTGTTGGTTATCTATTTTATATATAGTAGTGTGTATGTTTTAATCCCAAACTTCTAATTTATCCTCCCCTTGCTTTCCCTTTGGTAATCATACGTTTATTTTCTATGTCTGTGGGTCTATTTCTGTTTTGTAAATAAGTTCATTTATACCATATTTTTAGATTCCACATATAAGTGATATCATATGATATTTGTCTTTGCTGGCTTATTTCACTTAGTATGATAATCTCTAGGTCCATCCATTTTCTGCAAATGGACTTATTTCATTCTTTTTTATGGCTGAGTAATATTCCATTATGTATATATACCACATCCTCTTTATCCATTCATCTGTCAATGGACACTTAGGTTGCTTCAATGTCTTGGTTATTGTAAATAGTGTTGCAATGAACATTGGGGTGCATGTATCCTTTTGGATTATGGTTTTCTCCTGATATATGCCCAGGAGTGGGATTGCAGGATCATATGGTAGTTCTATTTTTAGTTTGTTAAGGAACCTCCATACTGCTTTCCATAGTGGCTGCACCAATTTACATTCCCACCAACAGTGTAGGAGGGTGCCCTTTCTCCACATCCTTTCCAGTGTTTATTATTTGTAGACTTTTTGATGAAGGCCAGTCTGACAGGTATGAGGTGATACCTCATTGTAGTTTCTCCCATTGTACAATGGGAGAAAATATTTGCAAATGAAACAACTGACAAGGATTAATCTCCAAAGTATACAAGTAGCTCATACAGCTCAATATGAAAAAAAAACCAATCAAAAAAGTGGCAGAAGGTCTAAATAGACATTTCTGCAAAGAAGACATACAGATGGCCAAAAGGCATGAAAAGATGCTCAACATCTCTAATTAGTAGAGAAATGCAAATTTCACTTTATTTCTAAAGTACTTCCAAATATCTTTATTACATGAATGAGGGAGTCTTGAATGAACATGACAACAGAATTTGCAAATATTTTCAGCTATAAAAGAAGTTACTATGTGAAAGAAAATTATACCTAACTATATATCTGAAAATAACTAACTTAACTATATACTTGAAAATGGCTAATTTTATTTCAGCATAACTACTCATAACTGCAAAATACGATACTGCAAAAACACATAAATTTCATATATAGAAATTATTTCTCTGAGTTATGAGAATATCTCTCAATATTGTGGTGAGAAACATGTGCCCAGTTCATGAAGAGCAACTTTGTGGATATCTACTCTAAACAAGATAATGCCAAAAAAATCTTACTGACGGTAACTTACTGAAGCTCTGGTTCAGTTAGCTTGAAATTTAAGTATTTTGAGTGAATTGGTTTTACCAAGACAAATATTCCAATTAATAGAAAAACATGGTATTAGTAAGAGTTTAATCATTTCACATCATTACAAACTTGAGTTTTCTTATGGGAAAAAGATGTATATTCACGATTGTCATTCTTGTGCTGTTAATAATATGAAAGAAATAGAATGATGAGTTATAGCAGGCATTGAATTCACAGACAAGTAATAAAAAGTCATGGTGAGAATAAAATATTAATAGGGACTAGATGGAATATAGCTAGATTTTTCATTTTCCTAATAAAAGATTCTAAAATCTGGTGTATTTTAGAAAAGTCCTTGATTGAAGATTCAAAATTACAAAGGACACCTTTTTTTCTTTTTTAACCTCGTTCCATAATAAGGTGAGAACAAGGAGATACCTGATAAAAATAAGGGGCAGTAAATTCAGAACAAATTGAGGTAAATAATGCCTTATAAATGTGTATAGTCAACCTGTGAAATTCACTGACTGAAGAGGTCACTGAGTCAAATACTATGGTTGAATTTAAAAAACAGCTGGGTAATTTTATGACCACTAATAGCTTTGGGAGCTCTGCTTAGCAAGCAGAGATAATGATAAGGGTAATCAAATCTCTTGTTTCAGGATGTGAGTTACCAACGGTGTGTTGTCCAATTCCATACCTTACTTTTGTCCTCTGGACATTTCTCATAAACACCCAACTTCAGGGAGATACAACAGTAGACATTGGTTTGTTATTTAGCACTTTTATGCTGAAGTTTATAGATGGGTTGTGTGTTCTTTCACCTTCATCTGAAGTATCTTCCTCTGTAACATAGCAACAATGATAACTGGTTTGCGAAATAGCATGTTCCATAGTGATAATCAAGATAATCAATTGTTTATGATTTTGGCAGGTGCCTTACAATATTGCTCTTGTGATTCTTGAATTTATCAAATTAAAGTAGTTTGAAAGTTGGCAACCATTGCGTTTTTGGGGAATGAAACTTGATGGTGTCATTATGTATACCATTTTGTAAAGTGCTATTAGTGAAGTTACCGTCCCTTTAACACTTCATTCTAAATGTGTTGTATATTTTAAAACAGCGTATCATTGAGTTTTAAAGTACGATCCTCTTTAGAAATACTATCAATTGCATTTCGCTACATCATCTTTAATCAGTGTCACAGGCTTATTAATTTTTATTTATTTGAGGTCAAAATTCAAGTTTTATTGTTTGAATCAGTTTTTTCCAAAGCAGAAAACTTTGACAGAAAGACAAACCACCTATAATCTTAAAATCCAGAATAACTATTACTATTTGTATATAACTACACCTTTGCAAACACAAAATCATTTATATATATTTTTCTGTTGGCTATACAAAATTGGAAGTGTGTTATAATACTATTCTGTAACTTATCTTTTTAATAACAATTCATCATGAACAATTTACTATGAAATTAAATATTTCTGAAGGCTATATCATATACCTATGCTATAATTTATTTTACCAATTTCCTGTTTGGACATTTAGATTGGCTGCAGTTTTTCACTATCATAACTGTAAAGACATCTGTGATTATTTTTTTATTGTTGGTTCAAAGTGAATGCGCATTATTTTTGAGGCTTTTGATTCATAGTGCCAAGTTATTTTTCAGGAAAATTTTAACATTTTACTATCAGTTTATAAGGGTATAATTTCCTTGAACAATCAAGGGATTATATATGTATACATGTTTAATCTTTACAAGTATGATTAGTAAAATAGTAAGAAAAAGGGGGGAACTCATTAATAATTAAATTTTTGCATCTTTGATAACATAGTTTGAACACAAGTTCATAAGTTTATTGATCATTTGTATTGCTTCTTTTGTGAATCGCCAGATCAAGTTTCTTTGCAATTTTTAAAATTTGGATGTTTAACATTTTCCCTTCTATTTGAACATCCTGTTGTTATTAAGGATATTAATAATTTGTCTGCATATATTTCCCAGTTTGTTGCTTACTTTTAATTTTATTTATGACATATTCAACTTGCAGAAATTTTATATTTTTCTGTTGTCAGTTTCATCAACTTTTATCATTTTTGCATAAGAATATATACTCATTCTGATAATATTTACCTCTACTTTCCTCTGGTATTTTATGGTTTCATTTTTCATATTTAATTTCTTAAAAGAGTGATCCTAAATTTGCCCTGGTTTTATGTAGAGTAATCTGAACCTGCTTTTTTCCTTCAATAACAAATATTTCCAGGTCAGTTAATAAAGTATTCCTTTTTCTGCCCACTGATTTAAAAATCATATCTTCACTGTATATCAAATGATGTCAATAGTTAAACCAATTTATGAGGTTTCTATTGATTTTAATAATTATTCCTACATTCACATTATTTAATTTTATACTATATTTAAATATTTGAGCATAAAAATATTTTCTAATTTTTTTCCCTAAAATGTTTGGATTAATGTTATTTGTTTTCTGATGACATTTTAAATAATTTTATTTTAAAGAATTAAATAAATAAATATAAAAAATTTATTTTAATTTTCCTTAAAAATACATCTTGCTTATTTTTGAGTATACACATTAAGAAAGCTTTCCATTTATTATTTTACTTTGTAAAATTTAGTAAATTATGTAGCTGTATCATATTGTTTATGTACATTTTTGTATTTATTACTGGAAAATTTATATTTTTGCATTTACTGTAAATAAAATATTCTTTCTACTATATTTTCTAATTGGATATTGGTGGTATATAGAGAACCTCTTGATTTTGGTTTTCTTGTTTTGTTTTATTGATTTTCTACTGTCAATTTCATTGATTTCTGCTCTAATTTTTATTATTTATTTTCTCCTACTTATTTTGCTCTTTTTTTCTCCTAGTTTTCTAAGGTGGAAGTTTAAATTAATTGGTTTTAGGTCTTTCTTCTTTCTAATATATGTACTCAAGGCTAATATTTTCCTCTAAGTACTGTTTTCACTGCATCCCACCCATTTTGATAGTTTTATTTTCATTTTTATTTAGTTTGAAATATTTTAAATTTTTCTTGAGACTTCTGCTTTGACCCGTGTTTTATTTAGAAGTGTATTGTTTAATCTCCTCATATTTTAAGATTTTCCAGCTATTACTGATTTCTAGTTTAGTTCCATTCAAGTCTGAGAGTGTACATTGTATAATTTCCAGTCTTTTTTTTTAAATTTATTTTTAATTTATTTATTTTTGGCTGCATTGGGTCTTTGTTGCTGTGTACAGCCTTTCTCTAGTTGCAGTGAGGGGGGGGCTACCCTTCGTTGCAGTGCACGGGCTTCTCATTGAAGTGGCTCCTCTTGTTGAGGAGCACGGGCTCTAGGTGTGCAGGCAGGCTTCAGTAGTTGTGGCATGCAGGCTCAGTAGTTGTGGCTCATGGGCTCTAGAGCGCAGGCTCAGTAGTTGTGGCGCACAAGCTTAGTTGCTCTGCAGCATGTGGGATCTTCCCGGGCCAGGGCTCAAACCCATGTCCCCTGCATTGGCAGGCAGATTCTTAACCACTGCGCCACTGGGGAAGCCCTAATTTCTAGTCTTTTAAATTTGTTAAGGTGTGTTTTATGGTCCAGTGAAATATATATTTTTAAATTCCCCTTGGAATGTTCATAACTTTCCTTTTTCTTCAAATTTTCTTTCTTTCATTTTTACTTATTTCTTTCTTTTCTTCTTCCACTTTTTCTTCTTACCTACCTTTGTATTTATTTATTTATTTGACAAGTCTAACCATTTTTAAAAGCCATCTCTAAATGATGGAGTTTGTCTCTAAATATCCTAATATTTAACAGTTACTTAAGTCTGGGGCTAAAAGATGAGTTTTATTCCAAATTCCTTCATAAACTAAAGATGTATTGCTTTAGTTCTTCCTTAATTTACTGGAGGACCTTGAGCAGATTTAAATTCCATTTTCATAGTACTGTGACTTTTGTCCTAAAATACTGATAGATTTTCTTCAAGAAATGGATGAAGATTTAGATCAATGAATGAGGATTCTATTATTTTATGTCAGATTTTATGGTACTTTATGAATTCCATACTCATTTCCTGGAGTCAAAGGGAGCCAGATCATAAAAACACTTGATGGGAACTTAGCTATGTTTTTGTGCAGAAGTGAAGGTTCCCCCACCATTCATGAGAGTTCTAACCTTTAACATGACCGTCAGTATGTATGTCTGAGAGCTTCAGTAACATGTGGGTATGCAAAGACTGCATCCCTTACACCGTTCTTCAGGGAACCTCTTACCTGTGAGAGACATTCATTTGGGAACTTTTATCTGGGTTCACACTGGATGTATAAACTCAATTAAAGGCACCATTTCTCTGGCAGAAATTGAATTATCTAATTTGGTAAGAAAATGGAAGGCCCTTTTCCTCTCTGTCTGCAACATACACACGTGCAAATTCTCAATATGAGGAAAATTATCGTTGCTTGGTAAATGTTAATCACGCCATAGATGTGCATAAGAAACAAAGTTAATATAGCTATTATCTATTTTAGAGTTGAAGTGCCCGAGGCAAAAAAATAAAATGGATGTCATTTCATATCTGTCCCTCATTAAATAAGATAATATTATTCACACTGAAAGTCACTTTATCATTTCTATCTGAAATTTCCTTGGATTTCCTAGAACAAAAATAAATTAACTTCTGTTCTCTTCTATACAGAGTTTCCAGAGAGCTATCATGAGGAACCATAGTGGAAATATGAAGCAATCCAATTGAACTATATCTAATATAGGTCTACTCCAAGGATCCAATTTCTAGTTTCTTGGTAATCTTGGGCGGGGGGGGGGAGAATTATTTGAAACTCTGTACTATGTATTTTATCAATTTCCTGATATATATTACATCAATAAAAAATTGAAATTGTTGCTCCTGAAGCAAAAGTTAATTTTCACTTTAAGGTGAAAAGTACACACTAAGGTTGAGTGATAATAACATACTCTTTGTGTGCATGCTATGTTCCAGGCACTGTGATGATTACTGTCCATGTGTTAAGTCATTTAATCATCACAGAACCCCTATTATAGGTACTAATACATCTAGGAATAATTGAGGAGGTAGGTAGACTGTAGCCATATGGATCCTGCATATTTAACAAACATGCAATGAACAATACTGTTAAAAAATAAAAATAGACTCACGTGGTCCTTCAAACGGTTAGCAGAGAAGAAACAAGAAACAACTTCTTGATTCCGCATCATAGTTATGTTGGGATGATTTAAAATCAGAACTTAAAAAGTACTCAGAGATTAAGTAATATTATTGGGTGGGATAGTTTTACTAATATCTGTACATGTATGTACTTTCCGGGAAGTAACTACCTTTCCTCCAGCACTGTCAAAACTATGGGATTTTTCTGTAGGAAACATGTAGTTTCTCTCACTGTGGGTGAGAAAGAGAGAGGTTTTGGATTGGTAAATTAAGGCGCAGGAACCAAGCAGAGCCAGGATAACAACCTTTGGGAGTCAGGCTGTGAAAGGGCCATTGGTGCCTGTGGAACTGACAGCCTTGGTCCAGAGGTGGCAGCAGAAGAAAGCATCGCAATGAGCACATTGAACCTACATGCAGCATTGTAATGAAGAAACCCCATGAAATGAGAGACGACCAAAAGGCTATTTGTGCAGATAGCAGCAGCAGTGCCTGGATTGGCCTAAAAGGGTGAGACAACTGGAAAGAGGAATGGCAAAAGAATTTTAAAAATAGTATTTAAAATAAAGAAAATAAGGAAAAGAGAGATGACTGCATAAAGACTTGGTGACAAAGACATAAAACTAGAATCCACAGCATGTGCAGTGATCATAGCTAATACTTAGCTCTTAATGCATGTAAGGCACTGTGCTGAAGACTCCACATAGATTACCTTATTCTGCTCTGTGAAGTAGGTACCATTAGTGGTCAAATAAGGCAGACGATGCACACAGTGGTAATCTGCCCAATGCCAAACTCCTTGGAAGGAGATTAGCCCTAGAATCAAATCTGGCAGAGACCATGTTTGTACCTAGTGGGTATCAACTGCATTACACACACAGTAAGAGGAGGGAAAAAGCAGAAGAGAATAGCATGAAACTTATCATGACAGTAAGACAGCCAGGACCCTGTCTACCTCTAACTAAGGAACACTTGTCAACTCCTTGTCGTTACTCACTCATAAAAATCCTTTTCCAAAAAGAGTGAATGTGGCTCTTAGTTTGATGTCAGGAGGGGCAACGATAAACCCATATAGAATTTCATTATTGATAATGCTCTCCATACAGTAAATTGAATGATTTAGTTATTGGATGTGACTTAGGCAAATACTCTTTATTACACATCCAAGTTTGAGAAGCCTACGCTAAAAATGTTTATTCAAGAAGGCCAGGTAGAAAAAAATGTGGCCCTAGAAATGGAGCCCATAGAAGGATACACAGCCCCTTTGTTACCTGCTCCCCAGTCCGCAGCCTCCCTAACACAGGAATAAGAGCAGTTAGGTTCAGACAATTAAAGCCACGTAGCAGAGTTGTGTCAGTCAGATATTTGAAGTCCACAGATCAGATCAGCATTTTTCTGGTACCCAGAAATTATGAAAGCCGTCATTTAAATCATGGAATTTACAACCACTAAACAAATAGCCCAAATTGGGTGAAAGGTTTGATAACTCATGTCATCTCTCTAGGAATATCAAACTATTAAAAACTTACCAATCATATATATATTATATATATATATATATATATATATGTACTCAAACTAATACAACATTGTAAATTAACTATACATCAATTTTAAAAGACTTACCAATCAGGAAGAGCTTTACAGACATAAATGTTCCCCATAAGTAAGAAAAATTATGTTTTCACTGTATTTCCTGGCTCAAAATTATATTAAATTACCTACAAAATGTTAGTGCCATTTAAGTGATGATTCCCCCATTTTGAATCTAAGCAAACAAAGGGGTTTTTTTGGTTTGTTTTTTGTTTGCTTTTTGGGGGAGGGGATTATTTTTCCTTTTTCTCTGATGTACCTTGTTCATTTTAGCATAGTAAATAAAAGTCTCTGCAAGATTTTTAGGTTGTATTTGAAGAAGAAAAGGTTTTTTTGTTTGTTTGTTTTAATATCAGAAGTGAAAGGAGGAATGGATATCCCACTATTGACTTTTCACTGGGAAATGACCAGTTTAGTGATACACTTTCTCCATTCACTCATGAAAAGTTTATTGAGGGCTCTTTATTTGCTAGACCTTGGAGATACAGATGTAAGTAGGGTGAACATATTCTCTTCACTCATTGAGTTTAGGTTTTATCCAGGGAAATATATCTTAAGCAACTGTGTACACATATTAATGATTTTTATATCACTTGTAGTGCATATCATACAGGAGAAGAATAGTATGTTTCTAGCAATGGAGGCTGATATAGGCTGACCAGTGGAGTAGGGTATAATATAAGTTAGGCAAGGTTTCCTAAAGAAGAAACTGTTAATGTAAAATAATGGAGAAAAAGTAAGTGCAGAAAAGGAAAGAGCACAAGCAAAGTCTAGGAAGGCCGGCAGGAAGTCGAAGAGGTAAACCTGCTGAAGTGGAAAACAGGAGAAAGTGCTGGTGGAGGAGACTGGTGGACAGACAGCATCATACAGTAGTGACTTAGAGTGACCAGTAATCCAAAAGTAGAAAAGGGGTTGAGTTTTGACTTAAAGACCCCTGGTGGCAACAGTGATCTTAAAAGCATAAGTCCTGTATTGTTAATAATTGATTAATTAAAGAAAAATTTATTCCCCTCCTAGCCCCACTTCCATTTTGCTGGTAATCAAACCAGTGATGAACTGGGAAAAGAAAAAAAATTTAGTTGCTAAATGTATTGTGTTTTTGGAGGAATCAATTTATATAAAGTACTTGAAGAAACCTTGAAAGTGTTACACTTTTCGCGCAGTAGAGTTGTAGATATATTTCTTATAGCAAAGTGGATTAAAATTCAAGCCCTAAAACCTGAAATGAGGACAAACTTACCAGAATGCCAGTTGCTTAGGTTTAGAAATAGTACCACTAAGTGCAGAGCAGCTTGAAGAAATGCAGTTACTTAAATTAGGATGCACCAGTAGACATTAAGATTTTAGTATTTTTTTCTCTATTAAAGAATGTTTAAGGGGCTTCCCTGGTGGCGCAGTGGTTGAGAGTCTGCCTGCCGATGCAGGGGACGCGGGTTCGTGCCCCGGTCCGGGAAGATCCCACATGTCACGGAGCGGCTGGGCCAGTGAGCCATGGCCACTGAGCCTGCGCGTCCGGAGCCTGTGCTCCACAACGGGAGAGGCCACAACAGTGAGAGGCCCGCGTACCGAAAAAAAAAAAAACAATGTTTAAGTGATGAAGGTAGAATGAGTCTTACCACAAAACTAGCTTTAACCTGACTTTCATCCTGAGAGCATAACAGCCAATTGCACTAATCTGTCCTGGCAAACAAAATGTGCTTTTTATTCCATCATAGTTAGATATTGTTCCAAGAAAATCCAAAAGCTCTCTAAGCTGGCACTGAGCAAGACAAGGAACATATAAAAACAACAATTCACTCAAAAAAAATGTTGAAAACCTATCATGTATTGACACTTCTAGTTGGTATGGAAGACTGGTAAGAGACACAGTTTCTAACCCCAAGACATTTTGGGAGGACTTACATTTCCTACATGTAAAGTATAAGGGATGGCAGGTTATAACAGATGCCATGTAAAAATGCTATACTACAAAAGAAGAGGGAACACTCAACTGAGATGGAAAATGACATAAGCCTCACAGAGAAGGTAGCATTTGGATCCCTTTAAAGAATGAACTGAAATATTAATAATAAAGTCAAAACAATACAACAGAAGCTGCCTTCATTGACTGTCATGTCCTAAGTGCTTTACATATATTTTCTCATTCATTCCTCACAAGAATTCTTTGAAATAGCATTGTTATCCCCATTTTACTGATGAAGAAACTGAGGGCAGAGAGACAAAGCAATCATAAGCAACCTTATGCCTTAGGTCATAACCAGCACATTTGAATTCAAGCATGTCTTGCAATAAAGCTCGCCTCATTATTTATTTTGCATCTCAGGTGGAGGGTCCAGCAAGGAATAAAGATATAAAAAGTCAAAGCATATTCTGAAATACCAGGTGTCCTATTTGTCAAGGGAGCCTATGGTTAAGAAAGCAAATCCTGAAAGACCAGGAGTCCTATTTGGCAATGCAGGGGATCTTACAGCATGAAAAACAAGCTAAACTTTACAGGGCCTTGAATGTCAAGCTAGGGAATGTGAACTCTGATAGAGCATGGAGAAGATTTTCCAACCTCTGATTAGAAGAGTGTTGTGATGAGTGCAGCATTTACCAGGATTAGTCTAGCTGTGGTAAGAAAGGTGTATTAGAGCAGAAAGGAAACGGAGAGTGAAGAGAACACTTCAGTAGCCCAGGAGAATGACACTCAGAGTCTGAGCCTGGGGTAGCAGCAGAGGAACAGAAAGAGAAAAACATATATATGAGAGACAGAAAAAAATAAAAGGAGAAATAGCAGTGAGAAGCTTTGAAAGGTTTTTAATTCAGGAACCCATCATTTTTTAATGTTTTGGGAGATATAAAAGATCTCTAAGCAAAAAAAAAGAAAAAAAAAAAAGAAAAAAAAATCTTCCAGGGCTTTTCCTTTCCATCTAAAGATTCTCAGTTTACAGAGTAGTCCACTTATTTGGTGGGGTGTGTGTGTGTGTGTGTGTGTGTGAAATGTCCACTGCTGTGCATGCTGGGCCTGTGCTGGGCTACCTCATTATTGCTCCAGCCTTTGTGCCTCGCATCTTCAGATGGATGGCTTTTTCCATCATGTATCATCACCATGACAGCACAGGGCTGATCTACTACAGCAAGCGCACGGTAACCCTGATGATGTGGATGGTAGTAATAACACAGTCTATTCAGGGGAGCAAAAGGCAGTGTGTTTTTTTCTTAAAGGTGGAGAGGGGAAAATCGAACTAAAAAAATTAAATACTGCCTTTTCAAAGATTCAGAATAACCACTGCAGTGTTGGCAAGAGGCAGTGTGATAAGGCAGAGAGCATGGAGAAATAGAATGCTGTGGCTAATACTGAAATTCACTCCGGGAATCATAGATGTAGAAATCAATTTAAAGATTAAAAATTGAATTGGTAATTTTTGACCCACCCTGTGACTGAATCATGTGGATCATGGATCTTAATTAGAGTTGTATGCCCATCAAGTAAAACTCTTGGGTGTGTATGATGCAAAAATAGCATTTAAGTGGTTTTTTAAAATAAAAGACCGTAAATATGACTTGGAAAAATTATTTTTTTAAGAATTATCCTACTTTCAGTTTTATTTTTCAGACCATGAGAAAATTTCAAGTTCTGATTGATAAACTAAAATATTGTTGCAGCATACCAGTTAAATACTAGCCAGGAAAATTAAAAATGCTGTAGGTCTCAATTTTTCCATTTGGAACATTGACAGAAGTCAAATTAATATTTTAGGGTAAAGGCTAGCCTCTTTAATTCAGTCTCCCTGCATATCTCCTAAACAGATTCAGTTTCTCCCTTAGCTAAACATCTTGGATTGCTTAATTTTCAGATTTACAGCTGTGGCTTGTAAAAAGTTTTTCTTCCCTCCCTTATACACAGATCGATTCTCCCTGGGTGCTGGTATCTTAATCATATAATCATTTAGTTGGAAGGACCTATGCTGGGGCACTAATCTATCCCTGTGAATCACAGCAGGATTGAGTTTATTATTGCTAAGTCATTCTTGCTCAATGGGTATGGGGTTTCAGCCTTGAACCTCTCCGATGATGGCGATTCCACAGCCTCCTCTGGCAGCTGATGCCATTCCCAACTACTCATATTGTTATAAAGTTAGTACTTATATTTAACCTAAATTTTTCCTTGTGGAATTGAAGTCTTTTACTTCTTGTTCTGTCCTCATTGACTAATGAGAATTGGTCCCTGTCCTCTTTATAACATCCCTTAACGAATCTGCAGACAGTTATGTCTCCCCCTAGTCTTCTCCTCTCCAGACAGAACATGCCCACTTCCCTTAACCTGTCCACATAGGTCTTATTTTCCAAACCCTTTATCATCTTTGTGGCTCTCCTCTGAACTCTCTTTATTCTATGTCTCTTTTGAAATGTGATGCTACAACCTAAATGCAGTGTTTCACTGGGGGCCAAAACAAGAGAGGGAAGGGCAGAATAGCAGCTTTTTGCAGTGTATGACAATTTATTTTAACTGCTATACTGCCATTCAGTAGAACTAGTAGAAATGTAATGTATGTAAGTAGAAACTCACCAAAGTCCTGTTAATTACATAAGTTAAGATAGTGGCAAATCCACTGGTATTTGCTTATATGGTCCTTTGAAGGGGTCAGTGATTGTAGAAGTATTATTCCATGGTAGAAGCATCGATGAGATTCTCTGAACTTGGATTCTTCTTAATGTCCGACTGACCTCCACTCACAACATCAGCAAAATAATAATAAACAAAAGCAACAAAATAAAATACTCAACAAATTAAAGTCCTAATTATCATTCACTTTTAGCCTATTTATTATTTCTGCCTTTGTTTACACATGATCAAAATCAAAAAAGAAACCATACAAGGAAATGGACAAACATATATGTATATTTTTTTAAAAGGCAAAATAGTTTTAAGTTTTCCTTTTCTAGTTGGCTATTTATGCATCACTTAGATGCAGACTTATAACAATTTGCAGTGTAATACAGTGGTAATTTTTTCCTAAATGTCATTGCACAAAACAATACCAGAACTCACAGAATCCTAGAATGTTAGATCCTAGAATCCTAGAATGTTAGATATTAAGTTTATTTTAAGCTTAACAAAAACTAAAACCCAGTGAGATTAAAGGATTGCTTAAGATCTACTCTTAAGATTGATTCATTATCTAATGATTTTTTTTTTAAGTGTAACTGTATACTTACTAAGTGCCAGTCAAGGAGTTTAGCACGTGAAATATAAAATCACATATGAAGTATGTCTTTTTTTTTTTTTTTTTTGCGGTACGCGGGCCTCTCACCGTTGTGGCCTCTCGCGTTGTGGAGCACAGGCTCTGGATGCACAGGCTCAGTGGCCATGGCTCACTGGCCCAGCCGCTCCGCGGCATGTGGGATCCTCCCAGACCGGGGCACGAACCCACGTCTCCTGCATCGGCAGGCGGACTCTCAACCACTGCACCACCAGGGAGGCCCATGAAGTATGTCTTATGCTACTATGTTGAAGTTACAGGTCCAGAATCCATGTCTCTTGATTCTCATAATTTATGTTGTGTGACAAAGCCTGCCTCACACTGGTTCAATGACATTCCATTCTTGTCAAAGTCTTAGAGGATTAGATTGCCAAAGCTCAACTTCCAAATAAAGATTTCCCCAATTCTATCTGAAGAGAATCTAGTAGGACTAGTTAAAAAAAATCTAGTAGGACTTGAAGAGTTGTCAATGATCATGCACTTCCACTATAACTGGAAAATAAAATCTCATTTTGGGGAACATAATCTAGTCTTCCCACAGACTTAGGGCTGTGCTTTTAGAACCATGTGATTTAGCTCATGTCTCCATTGTCCAGTGTGCACTCTGTCGTTTATGCTCAGAGGTCATCTCTCTTTCATTAGAAAGCTCTATATTTATTTAAATGAAGGAGGAATAAGAAGAAAAATCCATACTATAAAAATTAATGTGTATACACAACTTCCAGGTATCTTACTAAAATGCAGGTAATGATTGAGTAGGTCTGGGGTGGGGCTGAAATTCCACATTTCTGAAAAGTTTCTAGATGATAACTTGTCCTCAGGACACAGTTAAAATATAAAGGTTCTGAGAGAATTAATTTAAGATCTATGTTAGCTTGGCTGGATTTCAACCAGTGGAAATATCAATGCCCTGAGGAAAAGTAACTAGGACACAGAAACTTCCCAGGCCATGCAAACGTAGTCACACGATATCTTCTCTTGTTTAATATGTTATTTCAAAAAATGGCTAAGTAAAATGTGGCTTTTCTATATCTGCCTTAAGAGAAAATTAAAATAGTTAAATATCCTTTCCTTATCCAAGGACAATAAGCAAGGCATAGCAGAATTTGTCTGATTTAATTATTGGCTTTTTAAGACATCATTAGGGTCATTTTTATATATCCTACATAGAGGCTATTCATTGATTTACATTAATTTCAATGTGTTAATTTCTAAATCAGATGAATCTTGCAATTCTTGTCCCTGTCACTTTTAATTTTATTGGTTTCATCCATGTGAAAATCACTTCATGATTTTGTGCCATCTGTTATTCTGGATATTTTTACAAGGTTAAAAAAAAACAACAAAAAAAACCTAGGCAGTCAATTTGGTCAAGTCAGTCAATAAAACCACTCAACTGGGTCAAAAAAAAGATCAATATAATGGGTTATTTTGCTCAATTTCCAAGGCATTTTTCTAAATTTACAAGTTGGTTAGTTAAATGAGTTAGATTATCATCTATTCAGACACAACAGAATGTGCTGTTCTCTGGAGCAAGATACTTGTGTAAGGACTGGATAGAGTTCACCTAAAAAATCTTCTTAAAATGCTTGATTTCCTTCTCATTCACCCACTTACTTATATCGTAAAATGGTAGGATATCTATTGAGTAAGAGATTTATTTTAGTTTTAGTAATAGAAACTGCTATTTAAAAATTGTTCAGTGGAGATTTGAAGTTACTTTGGAGAATATCTTTTTATTATGGGAGATCATTGGAATTGTAATGAGACAGTGTTTGACTTTACAAAGACCAGGGGCTTTGTAGACTAGGAAGATGGAATCCTGACAAGTCTCCTTACATAGCCCATCATTGGTATAGAGAAATATTTGCAGAAGAGCTAAGGAGCTAAATGATAGAAAAGAACCTCTAATGCCTATTGTTCATTTCATGGGCTCTGTTAGATTAGTATTTAAATTAATAATTACAGAAACAGTTTTTAAGACGTAATCAAAATCTATGCAATAAACATACTTTAGTAATCCTGAAATTTCTTCCTAACCACCAAAAGAGAGTTTTAAGACTGGATTGAATTTCACATATTTGAGACTAATGTCCCAAAGACTATACACTCCTGGGGAGTAAGTTCCATATCTTCCTTGCTTAATACAGTGTTGCAGTCTCAGTGCATGCAGACATACAAAATAAATAGTCGTTGAATGGATTATTAATTACATCACAATCTCTTCTGTCAATTTTATTGCCAAATGAAAGGTTCAGGCTTGCCACAGAAAGTATTTATGGTACTGTTTTAATAAAGTAAGTCCAGAATATTTAGGGACCAAAGAAAGTAGATCCAGGATTTCTAGAACAACATTCCAAAAGTTGGAAAAGAACCAAATGCAGTTGGCATGCTGGGAAACTGGACAAATGGCTTTTTTTTTTCTTCTTCAACATTAGGTATTATAAGAAACCTTGATTCATATTCTTAGATTCATCATGGATATAAAGAAGCCATTTTGGTACATATACCTTCTTCTCTCGTTGCCTTTACGAGATTGTTACAAGAATTACTGATGAGGAGGTAACTGTCAGGTGTGGTACTCAGTTGTTCTTCAGTCTCCACAGTGCACTTCCTTCCACCACCACTCTGGAGACAGTTGTACCTCCATCTACCAGACTAATTCTTATCCCATTCTTAACTTTGCTAGAAAATATTTTAGGCATCAGAATTAACACTATTACTGTTAGCATTAAGGCATTCTTGCTCTTTGCACCCAAAAGCTGTGAATCATCCGTCCTAATGATTCCACTTTTGCCTTGCTTTGAGACATAATCTAAATTTTTATACCTCAGGCCCTTTGTTTAAAAATTTCCTTAAATTCACATTTTTCTAATTACAGTCATAATACATGTTAATTATGTAAAACATAAAAACTATACAAACGTATAAGTAGAAGTTAAAAATTGCCTGTAATTCTAGTAATTGTGCCTGGAACTTTTCCCTTGTACTTAAATGTGTCTTGATAACTAGACTTATACTCCAGTCATGTTAAGAATGGGGTATTGCCTATTCTTAGTGACTGAGAATGGCTCTGTATTTAATCCAGTTCTTTGATCCCTAATCCTCACTAAAATAGTTCCCTGAAGTTGCCTGCTTATGTCTCTGAATATAAACTGCTTTTAGATGCTCCATCTCCAGATTAAGTTTGTTTTATCTCTCAATTATTACAACTTCTTAAAATTGCCATCCTAGATTCCCACAGCATTCTAATCATGTTACTTATTAACATATTCTTCTTCCTTCTGAGTAAATGCCTTAATTTGAACAAGAGATTGGAGTTTTGGATTAGCTACAAAGCAGATTCTAAAGAATACAGGACTAGCAGCTATTGGAGAAGCCACTCCCCCTAGGGCTGATGCGGAGCACCCAACAAGGAACATATCTGCAAGAGGCAGGACACCAGGGCTGAGACCCAGACCTCCGTGTAGAGGGTGCAGCTGTGGACTCCTAGAAGGTGGAGAAGTTAGTGAAGTGCTACATCTCCAGTATTTGCTGGAAAGCTACCCATGGGGAAGTTTCACACTTTAGAACTCATTGTGAAGCCACCTAAGTAGGTGCCAGTGGAAACCATCCATGGGGAGATACCAATGGGATTGAAACTCACTGGGAAACCACTCTCTGGGGTGATAGAGGCAGCTACCCACAGGGAGGTGAGGAAGCCTGCCAAGAATATCATACATCAGAGTGCCTACTAATGATGAAGCTTAACATCATGCCAGCTGGTGAGGGAGAAATGTTCCAATATCACAAGCAAGACAATGAAGTGTGGATCTGGAGTTAAGAGAAAATAGATTGGTAACTGAGACATTTAAATGCCAGACTCTCCCAATCTGTCCCTTTCTTCTGATTATTTCTTAAGATATAAAAAGATAACAGAATAACGAAAGGTAGAAATCTAGAACACCTAAGCAATATTAGATATTGCTATAAATCTAATACAATTTTATTGATCAAGTACTTTGTGGGGTTTTAGGGGCATGAATTGTTTTATATTTGCCTTACTTCTAGCTTTAGTTTATGTATCTTCTCTTATTTTCTTTTCTCTTTGAATGTTTTGATTTGTTAGGCTTTTAAATGTTTTCTTAAATACAAAAGGATTGAAATAAGTATGTATCACGAATTATTTCAAATTAGATCTAAATGGATATGAAGTACTTTCAAATTAATGTTGAATATAATTTTTCAAAAATCTCCATAACGTTTAATGTAAAAGTTAAGAAGCCAATTTTCCACATATAATGTTGGTTGTATAGTCATTCATGTTCTTTTCAATTCAGAGTTTGAGGCTTTTTCTAAAGTTTGTAATAAATATGAGAAATAACAGTTTCTTTTTTTTCAGAATGTAAACATTTCTTATGATTAATTAAGTACAGAAAACAAGCAGGAATCTGGGAAAGATGGTGGTGGTACAAGACTAGATTTTTTTTTTTTTTTTTTTTTTTTTTGCGGTACGCGGGCCTCTCACTGTTGTGGCCTCTCCCGTTGTGGAGCACAGGCTCCGGGTGCGCAGGCTCAGCAGCCATGGCTCACGGGCCTAGCCGCTCCGCGGCATGTGGGATCTTCCCGGACCGGGGCACGAACCCACGTCCCCTGCATCGGCAGGCGGACTCTCAACCACTGCGCCACCAGGGAAGCCCAAGACTAGATTTTTAATATTTTTGTATATTCTCATAAGACCAGACAAAACAACTATATAAGAAAACTAAAACCCATGGACACAATTCTGTTCCCAGTTAGAATATTTAAAAAATCAAATGGAACTGTTGTTTCTATCCTAACAATAGGAACAAACTGAAGACAAAAATCATTTAGCTTTTTGTTTCGTTTTACCATAACTGAGCAGAGTAGGAAGAGTCCAAAACAACTACCTTCCAGAAGATGCAGAAAGTTGTCTTCCCTAGAGGAAAAGATACCCATAACTGCTTTCAGGCAGATAGAGGAGGGATTGCCTTAAAAGGGGGTAAGGAAAAAACAGCCACACTTTTAGCAGTTGTGTCCAGAACTTAATGTCAACGTGTAGCCTGTCTTGAAGGATTAGCCTCTAGAGGTGCCCGAGTAACAATGTCTGCATCTATAACTTCCCACAAGCCTTCACTGGCTGAATAAAAGTTTAATGAATTTAAGCCTGGGAAAAGGCAAGAGAGTTGAAAAAAATTCCTTCCCTGCAGTGTATTTCCCCACGTCCATGCATGGGACAGGTCAAGAGATGAAGGAAATCTCTCGGGGGCACACAGCACTGAGTAAAATGTAGCATAGCTCTGAAGGCTAGGGACTCATGATGAGAGCTGAGCAAGATCCCTCTGAGGTCACCGAGCCTTCACCAAGGACATAAAAATGGCCCTCCAAAGGCTAGGGGCAGGGCAGCAGGGTGAAGTCAGTTCTCCTAAATCAAATGAAAAAAAGCCCAGGGGAAGTCAACAGGGAGCAAAGATAATTCCCCAGTAGAGCAAAAAAAGCTGGTATGTAGGCTGTAATGCAGAGAAAGGTCTCCTACAAGTTTGAAAGTTAGCTGCTGAGCCGTAAAGTATAAAGAGATAGGCAAAGACTCATAAGTACTGAGACTCAAAGCTCTACTGAAAATAAAACCCTGATCCTACCCTCAAAATACTTGAACTGTGTGGTGAAGTGAATCTGACTACAGCTGTAATAAGCTCAGACCCAGCTCAATACCAGTTTAGATTGACTCAGCCTTTGGCACTAGCAGCGTGTCAGGAAAACAGCCATGTCCTTTTCTGGAGTGTATATTATTTTCTTCATCCATTTTTTTACAGATACTGTCCAGCATAATATCGAGTTATAATACACATAATATCAAGTTATAATATAAGGATATATGACACATAATTAACAGAGAAGAAAGAATTAATAGAAAGAGACCCAGAGATCTGCGGGTGTTGGGATAAATTGACAAAGACTTTACTATAACTAAGACATATATGTTAAAGGTTCTAGTGGAAAATTGGACAACATATCTGAATAGATGAGGAATTCCAGCAGATAAAGAGAAATCATGGTAAGAGGTGGAGAAAGAGAGTCCTGCTTCTGTCTTAGGGCGATGATCTCCCCAAAAAACTGACCCTTCATAGATAACAACTATAACTTCTGTCGAGATACACATGTCAACTACCAGAGGGCTCTAGAAAGTGATCAAAGCATGTAGACTTTGGAAAAGAGTTGAAAATGGAGTAAGTGAAAAGTACATAGTGAGTTATTTGTTTCTGTGGCTCTGCAGTTTTGGTGAGGACAGAGGGAAGCAAAAATTCCAATAGAAAGTTCAGTGTATTTCTGTGTGGAAAACCTATGGGAAAATACCAGATAGTGGGGGAACACTGGAAAGGAGAAAGCCAAAAAAGGGAAGCCCAAATTCTGTGTAGAAGCAATGTTCATTCTCAGACTGATTCCTAAAACATGCTAGAGTGGGACAAACTGAAAGCATTCTTAACAGAGATATGAACCACCACCAAGAGAAGCATGACAGAACATGAAGTTTAAGCCCAGACAAATTAATTGCCTGCTAAAATAGAAATATCAATATCAGCAATTATTGAAAGATAAAATCCAGAGTCGGTACAAAACCGACTAGGCATAATCAAACTACTGATCATCAATAACAAAGAATATACTTGAAAGCATTCAGAGAAAAATGACACGTTACATATAGGGAGACAATGATTTGGATAACTGAAAAGTTCTCATTAGATTTGTAAAGGCCAGAAATCAGTGGAAGAGTATCTTTGAAGTGCTGAAGAACTTTTAAGTCATTACCTGTATAAGAGTGCAAAAAGCTCTCACTATACCACTATGAGCTACAGACGTGTTTGGCTTACCATCTTATCTGTCTTGCATGCTAAGCTTCAGAATATAATACATGTATTAAGATAAACTTTCACAATAACTGGAATCAGCTTTCCAACTTCTAATCTTGTGTCTGCACTTTTTCCCCCTCTCGTCCTATGAGACTTACTATCTACTGCTCACTTCTTTGTCCTTTTTTATTCCTGTCTTCCTGAATTTCTCATAAACCGTTGGCTCACCTCAAACTCACAGTTCTTCCTTTTCAAAATTTGTTCCCTTAATCCTTGTTTTCCTTGGTAGCACTCCAATGTCTCTGAAAATTTTTTAACTTATTTCAACCACTTTTTAAATTGTTCTCAATGAGGACATTGGACTTCATCATTCTTAGAATTGTTATAAAACATAAAATTTTATTGAATGAAATTTAAGAAAAACTAAATAAATGAAAGTATTAATATATACCATAATCGCAGACTGAAGCATTCAATATTATGAAGATATCAGCTTTCCCCAAATTCATATTTAGATTTCTAAAATATATGCAGAAGTTCAAAGGCTAAGATACTGTTGAAGAAATAGGAAAAGATCAAAGATATCTTAGCAAGTTTCAAGACAGGGCATAATATGAGCTATAGTTATGAAGATAGTATAGTATTTGGAACTAGGCCCATGAACTTAAATATTGACTATAAAACTCTCTTACATGTGTATGGAAACTTTATTTATGACCGACACCTTATTGCGAGATCAGTCAGAAAGGGGACTTTTCAGTAAATACTGCTGACAAAATTGAATATCTGTTTGCAAAATAATGAGATTGAAATCTTGCACCGTACCATACATAAAAAAGCAAATCGAGGTGAATTATAGTCCTAATATGAAAGTCAAAACTACTTAACTTTTAGAAAATGATATGAAATAATATCTTAATGACCTCTATCTTGGTATGTTTAATTAAAAAATGAACATGCAAAAAGTCCCAAATCAAGATTTTTTAATCAATATATACCATAATGAGAGATAAAAGGCAAGCTACAACTAGAAAATATTTAAGACACATACAAGGCTAACATCTACAAGTCTGTGAAAAAAGAAAACCCAATGAAAAATTGGGCAAAATATTCCAGTAGATATATACAGAAGAGATTCAAATGCGTACTGAACATATGAAAAGGTAAGTACCCAATCTCATTAGAAATTCAAGAAATGCCAATTAAAATCACAAGTAGAATATATTTCACATTTATGAGGATGGCATATAGCCACACAACTCAAGCGGCCATATGGGGAAGTCAAGGCAGAGTGTAGACAGAGAGAGGCAGGACCCGGGGCACACGCCTTCATTGGGGTCTGTGCAAGTGCCTTTTGGGTTCCTGGGCTAAAGCCAGTTTGGTGAATTCAAACCGGAAAGAGCGAGATTTTGGTAAGTTTCACAGGGGTCCTATTTCAGGGGCACACAAGGAAAAGCCTGGAAAGTAGAGGACTTACTTATCACAAGGGCAGTTGGCAGGTCATATCAGAAACTTGTATTTACTTACGACTCTGCAGGCTGTTATCTAGGGCATGTGCTCATGGGAGCAGCTAGTGTCAGGTCAATGCCTCTGCAGGCTACTTGGCCACACGAGGTGGATGCCAAGGTAGCCATATTATGGAGTAGTTTAGCTAAACTCTCAACAGTCCATCCTGTGATGTCTTGGCATCAAGAATAGCAATCATTAGTGTAGCAAATATGTTAAAGGACATAGGTATTGTCTTCTGAAGCCATTGTAAGGCGCATTTAACCAAAACAATAACGATGATGCCTCTGATGAATAGACTCTACTGTTTGAAATCCTGTTCTCAGTCATGGTCCCCTGGCAGATGTCGAGAGCAATGGGAACAAATCAGGGATCTCAGAGAGTGTGAGGCAGGGTCATGGGGTACAATGGGGGTTATGAATAAGATGTGGGGAGGAGTGGAGGTGGCAATTCAGATATCTGCCATACCCATTAGCAGAGTGGACCCATATTACATCAGGCCATGGGGGGAGACAGCACTCACTGACTGGTCATAGAGATCCGGCATCCCCTCGTCCCAGCTTTACTAAAAGGGATAGTAGGGCTTCCCTGGTGGTGCAGTGGTTGAGAGTCTGCCTGCCGATGCAGGGGACACGGGTTCGTGCCCCAGTCCGGGAAGATCCCACATGCCGAGGAGCGCCTGGGCCCGTGAGCCATGGCCGCTGAGGCTGCGCATCCGGAGCCTGTGCTCCGCAACGGGAGAGGCCACAACAGTGAGAGGCCCGCATACAGCGAAAAAAAAAAAAAAATTGTGCACCTGAGAGTTTCAGGTGTCCTTTGAATCATTTATTATGCACTTTCATTTTCATGAACATCAT